>NC_040026.1:3422083-3649932 GCF_000972845.2 Larimichthys crocea
CATTTTCTCGGCCCTCATGGCCGTCCGTGCGCCCCTGGATGCGCCGTGCGCCCACATCATTCTGTCCGCCGCCCCCCTCTGCCTTGTCAACACCACGCTCCCGGGGCGCTCCCGGCTCCGCTAACTTAATGCGCGGTATCGAAAATTACCGAGGTTTTTTTCCGTTTTCGGGAGCTCGTGCGCCCCCCACGGAGACTGCGCCCTGGGCGGCCGCCCATATTGCCCATAGCTAAGACCGGCCCTGAGTATAATGCATGTATTTATACATCTCTCAGAACTATTTTATACAATCTCTCATTATTGAGTTCATAAACTGAAGATGAACCTGGTTAAATGTCTGAATATCAAACTGTCTATACTACCTCCTGGCATAGTATGCTGAATATCCACAGTGATGCAGGAGTGACCATGCAATAGTCCAGTCCAACCTCCTAACCCCAGATAGACTGCTAAAGCCAAACTGATTCCAGGTAGTGCTGCTGATCCGCTGTTCGCCCCAAAACATCGTCTTCATGACTTCTTCCACCCATAATGTTACTGCTCGGATCCCACGCTGCATCAGCTCAAATGCATATGCCTGTCACCTAATTCACCTACCTCCATTTCTAATTCTTTCTTCCTCTTGTTCTCCCTGCCTCTTCTCTTTTGTGTTTATTGGCAATACACAACCAGCTCAGAGGTGCAACCAACCGATTGTGTGTGAACCAGCCACCCCTGTTTCATAGGCAATGACATCACCACAAAATGGTGGCTTACCAGCTAGCTAGATTGGTAGAAATTCTGAAAATAAACTTCACTTCCAGTGCCATAACATGCATGTTTCATGTCCAGTTTTTACATGCTAAATATATTTGTGCATTAGTGTGCTTGTAAACTCGGAGGAATTAGTTGCTTGCTGATGCAAAATTCTGCCTTGGGTGGAAAAAAAAAGCTAATTCATGTTGATATTAAACTCTGGTGTTTACACATTTTGCCTTTTAAATTGCAGTTGAAACACACTCCAAGGAGGTATTTCTTTAATGTGCATACACTAAATCAGCTGTAATGGTAGCGGTGCTGTCAACATGTATATTATTTCCTTGGAGTTTAATTTTGTCCACACAGAGGCCGTAATGATTTATACAGTGTAAGTTTAAAGAATTTTAATTAAACACTTTCAACTTTTAAAGGCAGTTCAGCATCTGTATGTCTGAAATGTTTTCTTTTTTTAACTGTCCTTGGTGGCAGAATGAAATATAGCAACAATTGACGACACTGCACAACCATTTTATTGACAGTAAACATACTGAAACGATCACCCCGGCAGCATCTATGCTGAATTGCTGCCACAGGACTTGGAGTATTAAAGCAGGAGCTCCATATACTTCGGGGGGCCTCTGTGACTTAATGTGCTGACGGCCGCTTTTTTACTGCCGGGAGAACAGCAAAGTGTCGACTGCTTCTAGCATGGAGATGCGGTGATGTGACTGTCACATGAATAGGTAACAGTGAGACATGAAAGGAGTCTCGAGGAGCTTCCCGTTCAGTCCTGTGGGAAATAGCGAAAAATAAAGCAGAGAAGGATGCAAAAGTAGAAAAGTGATGACCTGTGTGGGAAAAGTAGCTTCAAACGTATCAGCTGTCTCTCTTTCTCTGTGCATGCATTCTGTCTATAAAGGCACCATGGAGCTACGTATGGACAGCAGTCTGGTTATCTCTGCCAAACAGTGAGCTGATGGCCAGATAGCATGAACTTTTCCGTGCACATGCATGTTCTCAGAGGAGGACGCCTACTGATTGAGAACCTGTGACCTTTTCATGTGACCTTTTCTCTCGTGCCTTTAGTTCAAGTCACATTTCTGGTTTTCAAATGAGCATGTGATCTATTCCTCCTGCAGACATGGACATTTTTAGACAAAACTACTATGTTGGAAATAAAAGGCACAAAAAATGTCAACAGCCATATTTAGAGCCAGTTTTTGATTGGTCCGTTACATAGTTATGTACATTATATTACATTTCTGGCATACTCTGTAAATCGAGCTACCTAAACTGCGCTGCACCTTTATAAGAGTCATTTATCATTTTGTAATAAGCAATTATTGGCTTTCTTTCTGAGAATGAGAGGAGAAGATCAATATCACTCTCATGTCTGTGTGTTTTTGAACAGAGGCAGACCAGCTGTTTTCGCTCTTCTTCCCTGTTTTTATGCTAAGCTAACCATGCCCTGACTACAGCTCCTACTTAAAGATTTATGGACCTCCATTTACAGAATATGGAAGAAATAGTGTAAAATCACCACCATTATGTTTACAAAACCTTAGAATGAGCCTTTTATGTCCATCCTCTTCCGAGTCCGCCATGTTGAATTGCCATGTTTCTATAGTAGCCCAGCTTTAGATAGGACCTTTTCACGACTTTCACGAGTCCACAACCACCATATCTTCTCCTTCATGGGGGTGAGGTGTCAAGGCTGCAATCAGCAACTACACTGCCAGATACCAGTAAATCCTACACACTGTTCCTTTAATTGACATGAGATTGATGTCTATGTTCCTGCTACACCTTTTAAAAGAAAGTCAATAAACATCTTTGCTAGAACTTTATGTGATCTGTCATCTACCTTGGACAAAATGGACTGTCAATGTAACAAACCATAATTAAGGTCCCTTCTCATTAATAGCATAAATATTACACCTACAACAATTGTTTTGCTTTGGGCTTCTTTTTTTCCGCTTAAGGGCAAATGCAAATGCTGTGCACACAAGAATGCCAGCTCACCTTGCAGGGTGTATGCCTCATCAAAGGCTCTAGTATTTGCCGGAGCAGCCCAAGGTTCAATTCCAACCAAGTGGAAAACAAGTGGCAAAGTCTGCGGCGGTAAAATGAAGCCAATGTGTAAGTGCCAAAAACTGCAATTCTTGACTAACTATAAAATAAGTCAGTCCCCATAAGACCCATGTTAAACTGTCCAACTTCACAGCAGAAATAGACATTTTTACAGCCTATAGAACTCACCTGTTCAAAACTATATTAAAGCTTAAACTCATGCAGAGTTAACAGCGTGTCTGCTTTGATTGACAGGTGGTTGCTGTTACAGAAAGTCTCACATATGCTGTCCATTGTGTTTACCGTCAGTGATATTCTTTTAGCTCTGTTTTTGTTCTCCACCGGCTCCTGAGAAACATATCTGTCTCTTCAGCTGCTAAATGCTTCACTATGTTCACCAGCTAGACGCTAACTTTGTCTGCGTGCTGTTTGTTGCTGAGGAGGAAGTGTGCAGTGAGTTTTATCACAACAAAAACAGCTGTCTGCTGGAAAACTGTGTTGAAATGTGAGAGGCTGAACCAGAAGAGTAAAACTGTGACTGTAAAATGAGTTCAATGAGTACAATGAGTTCTGTACAGCTGAGGGGAGACTGCAAAGTATGAGCAATCTCACACACATCGCACATGGTCATCTGCATCATCTGTAAATACTGTAGTTGCATATGATACATGTACATGAACATTTCATCTATATTCAGATCATGAAAACAAAAGCTGGAACGATGGAGCGTAGCTCTATGTTTTTGGTTTTTTTTTATTTTTTATGTTTGACTGATTGTTCAAGAAATAATCTTTTAATCATTGAGAATTACCCAGAATCCTCAGTGGAACATTATTAGTTGATTACATAACTGCATGGATAAAGATGGATATTCATCAGCTCTGCCTTAATGTCCTCTGGGACTGATTGAATCTTGCTGAATTTCCACCCAAAACAATCACACAATGAAGCCAAGTGCTCTGCTTTCAAGCACAAACACCACTTTTTGCAATTCCAATCGAATTAAAAGCATTCATTATTTTCATCAACTTCTTGCTCCCCGAAGGGACAATGCAGCAGGCTCTGTTTAACTGAATTAGCCGAGCACCAAACAGCAGTAAGATTGATACAGCGGTCCCCATGTTACATACATCTCAAACTGGTGCCGTGGTCTAAGTGAACCGTAACTAAGAGCTTATTGACCCTCCATAGCTGCCATATTGGCTAATATCTCAGAGACTAAACGGAGCACATGGACCATTCATCTTTGAAGTATGAGCATATAAATGGATCAAGTAATCCATACAAAGGAGAAATATACTGCCTTGTTAGTTATCATATTTATCTCAGCTGCTGTTAATCCCTTCTTCAGTCCTACAGTTCAAAGAATTCTTAACTCCCTGAGGACATTTCTTTATTTAGGCTGCTTTAATACAATGTGTTTCACAACAGATAATCCATAATGGACACAAGGGTCTTTTGCTCATTTTCTCACTTACCACCACTGATATCAAGCCATTAGGGCTGGCCTATTATTAAATCTTAATGCTGAATGAAATCTACATATAGAATTGAATCCCACATTATATTTAAAGGTTATATACACGGAATTCACAGCTACTATAGCACAAAGAAAATTGATGCTCTGATCCAACAGACTCATTGATAAACGGCCAGAGTGTATACTTTCTTTTTTGTATATTTGCTTTGTTCTATTTGGTTTGATTTGAGTCTGTATGAATTCAAATCATCTCTTGAGATATCATGTGGCTATATGCACTACAGGAGTGGGTGATTTCTGTATGTCGTGTGTAAATGGTTTGTGTTTTTATGTGGAATCCAGTGGCCGCAGTGCACATTTAGGGGTTGAAACAGCCTGCGTAGCTACATGCATGCATATAAAAGTATGTGCAAAGTATATATGGAAAGCAACCCTACAGAGATAGATCCTTTGTTTAACCATTTAACAAACATTTCGTTAACCAGCTATTATATCACTAATGTTAGGCACCAGACTCCATAGACAAAAATGGTAACTATAGTTTGCAAATCATCGTAACATTATAACTTCATTCATGCAAGACAGAAACAAACTAATGACAAACTCTAGCTTGGTCTCCGAAAATCCATAATTCACTGACGTAGTTAAGTTGCACATGGATGCACTGCGAGCAGTGAGCATGACTCAAGCAGAGGGAATGTTATGTCATTCTCTGTTCAGGACACAATTACTGCATTACACTTTACATAGCAAACTTGTTTGCCGCTATATTAATGTTTTTAAATATATATATTTATATATAATTAAGTATGAATGAAGTTATAAATAAAGGAATAAAGGTTAGGCTTGTGCTTAGCTTCATTAAGTTGATCACTAATCAGTGTTTTTCTATGAACAACGAGCAACAACTTTAATGTACCTTAAAGTGGATTTATCACTGAAAACACCACCACACTGCAGAGAAAATAAGTTAGTGACTAGTTGGTGAACAAAGTGGAGCATTATGAAAGAACCAGACATTTCCCTCAACAGGCGGTAGGGACCAAAACAAAGAGAGTAAATATTGGACTTTGCTGGGTGAAAAGAAATGAATGCTAATGTGTCTGAGGGATGAGGTAACACTATACTAACGCTATCACGTTCACGACAACAACTTTAGAAGGTGATGGGATCTTTGCTTCTTCTTTTTTTAAGTCTAGGTCAATCTGACCTTTTTATATAAGAGGTTTAAATTAATCTCTTCAGCACTTCTTAGATCGCAAAAACACACCCTTGGGCAGTAAAGTAAACTGCTGCAAACTGTAGCCGCTGTTAGCTAATGTTAGCTCAGTTTGTTAGCCAGGCTAACTTGACTGTGAGCTCAGAGCATCGGGGGGAGTGTTAGTCTTTGTACCACAGGTGTTTTTGACTTCCAGGAAGAGGTTTTTCAGGCCTGGGGCAAGAGGGAAATGTAACCTAGCTTAGCAGCCTCTATAGACACAATGGGAGAGGAGAGGAGACCGAAGAGAATGTTGACAGAGGACGCTAAGAAGAAAAGAGAAAAGACTGACTGAACAAGAAGCTGCCAGACAAGAGTACATCTGGGACTGACTTTTGGTTGTTGGCGAGAGCGTTCTGAAATGGGCTGACTGCTGTTGGTCTGGTGCCCATTTCCTGTATCATTGTTTTCGATCTATTAGCCCATCATGTCAAACATAAGTGCACCCTTGATGAAAAACAAACAGCTAAACCTGTGCAGATGAATTTATTCAATCATCAGTCATTTATTAGACTGTCTGACATTTCACTTTTAATAACTTGACTAACCAGGTGTTCTGATCTTGTAAGGAATCAATCTGCTGAGACTATGGATCAACATTTACATCCTGTCTGTATCCATTACAGTTGTGGCTTTGCTCTGGGCTGGTATTTTGCAGATGTATGGTGCTGGTAAAAAGAGGCTCTCAGAGGCATAATCTCTGTCTTTTCCATCTGGCTTTGTAACAGTAACAGCCTGGCTTTGATTTTTTTCAGTCCTATGACTCTCCTTGCTTGCCTGTTATACTCCTATCTGCTGTGTAATTGGCAAGTGTGCCCCGCCACCTGAGACTCCCTTTAACCTCCCAAACAAAAAAGAAAAAACAAGAGAAGAGTGAAAGGAAGGGGATGAGATTCTTTCCCCACAATATTAGCTTGTCAGAAAGTAGGCCATAGAGCCGGCTGGCATTTTTGTGATGATGGCTGGAACCCGACTGAACTCTTTTATATGTTACTCACTGAACTTTTTTAACATTTGTTATCTGCTCATGTGTGCTCTTAGGATGCATATTAATTATGCCATATTAATGTTTTTCAGCCAATCCGGTCTCCTGCGAATGAAATTGCATACTAATTTGCAACAGCTAATCTGTTTTAAGAGAAACATTATACCAGTCAATGTTTTTTTTTTTTTATCAACGTAATGAGAAAATGTTTTAACTGACTGGCAAGCCACAAAATGTTCACACCTAATGTATAATGTTTAATTTATCTGAGTTGTCGTCCCAGAAGCAGCTAAAGCACAATTAACATTTTTATGGTTGAGTTTAAGAACTTGAGTGCAAGGTTAAGGTTTCTGGGGAAGACTGTGGTCTTGGTTAACTATTGATTTAAAGCACAAACAACTCCACGACTGCTCACTATCTTCTTTCTAACCGTAGATTTTGTAGATTGAAATGACTGTTGCTAGCCAATGGAGCTAATGTTAGCTGAAAATGCAACCAGCTGACTTATTTTAAAATGAGAATCCTGTAGGTCCTTAAAATTTCCCTGACTGACTGAAGTCACTGAAGCTAATAGCTTACGGGCAAAAATCGGCATCAGCTGATGATCCATGTAGAAGACTGCAGTGTAGAGCTACTTTGTCTTTCTATTACAAGCATGATATGGATGTGTAGGGCCAGGCTATTTTGCTCAGACATAAGCATGTTTAGCTGCCAACTTGCACCTCTTTGTACTTTCATACAGTATTTCTTTTCTCTAACATTACAAGACAAAAGTCTGGACAAAAGTAATACAGTGGTCCCTCGTTTTTTGCGGGTGATACGTTCTAAAAATAACCCGCAATAAATGAAATCCGCGAAGTAAGTACAGTACCAGACATCCCAAGTCTCCCGGAAGTTCCGGGAGTCTCCCTGATATTAACAGTGGCTCCCTGATGCCCGCGAGCTAGGTAAAACATCCCGGATTTTGGATTACGCGAGAGAGATTAAAAAAAATGCGAGTGCGAGCATAAAGAAAAGATAGTACCTCGCGCATCATGCTCGGATTACTTTCAGTTACATTGCGCAGGCATAGGCGAGAGGAGGGGAGGGGGGTGAGCGCGTGAGACTGAGATACAATGAGCTACATGAAGCACCCGTGCATGCATTCAAGCGAAAACTCTGTTCAGCGTGTTCTCGTGTTCAGGGCGACTGGTTGCGAGAGAGAGCGCGCCGATTGGTTTGGTCAGCAAAATACACCAATAAGCTTTCGTTGTGGGAGGGACTTCGATGTACTCTCACCGACTTATTATTTATCACCACAGGTTTAAAAATTCTGTGTTCACTCCTTCAATCATTGCAGCTCGTGAAATGGCAGAGGGCGAATCCTCCAGTAAGAAAAAAAAAAATACAAAACTCATTTTACAGCAGAGTATACGAAAGTATATCCTTGTCTTGTTAAAGTGAGGAATGATGACACCATGGCAAGGTGCACTGTGTGCAACAGTGATTTCAGCATTTCCCACGGCGGACTTAATGATTGCAAACGACATGTCGAGGTATGCCAAGTTCATCACGCCCCCCCCCCATCTCCCGGAAATGACTTTTTGGAACTTGGGATGTCTGCAGTACTCCCTTAGTTAATCAGGACGCAGAACACAATGCGCGTTCATACTGTACAGTACGCTGTAAAAAAAAGCATGCAAAATTACACAAAAAATCCGCGAAACAGCGAGTCTGCGAAAAGTGAACCGCGATATACTGTACAGTACAAAAGTATTTCAGGACTAACTGATGTGGTTGGCGAAGGTAACGTTGTATCAGGTGGTTAACGTTTCTGGACTATAAACTTCTACAAATCCGAAATGAGAGTTTCTAGTTAGTTGCTAGCCTAAACTCTGTTAGCATCAAGAGGTAACCTCCGTGGCTGGAAAATGAGGCCAATGTGTAAGGGCTGGCTACAGAACATTTTAATATGCCCCCATGTTAAGATGTCACATTTTCAAACTTCACAGCAGAAATAAACATGTTTACAGCCTGGTACAAAAAACTGTTTTGGTCTCTATAGCTAATTTCCCCGTTCATGACAACTGTACTGAGGGTGAATTCATATAGAACCCATCTGTTCAAATTATAGTAAGGCTTTTAATGCAGAATTAACAGTGTGTGCTTTGATTGACAGGTGGGTGCTGTTACAGATGGCTTGTTTGAGTGACGAAGCTTAATTCAGCCCACCTCAAGTCTGCAGACCTGTGACAGCTTCATCCATTCCTCACATTTTTGCTTTTGTGTTCATGGTTGGTCATCCAAAGCTTGACAGACCTGCCATGCCTTGTAACAGTATGCAGATGTTAGAATACAAAAATAAGTTTTTCTTTGCTCCTTATTATGTAAATTGCTACTGGGTATTAGTTTGTCTCAAAGGAACAACTATAGGTAAAAGTTCTTGAGCAGTTAAACTCATGAATGGGCTGCTGATTTCTTCACCATTTCCCACTCCTCTGAGAGGCTGCAAAAGCAGTGAATACAGCATGTTTAGGATTGATTAATGATATGTGTTGAACTGGAGCTGAGCCGAGGCTAAAGGAGTAATGACTCCCACAAACCAGCTCAGAGGAAGACGGCTGCAAGCGCCTCCATTAGCCGGGAAGGTAACGAGTCAGTGATGCACCTTGGACATTATTGTCAGCAGTAAATCACATTTAAGGGGGGATGAGTTTCTACCTCAGGTGGGATTAGTTTATTAGGAAGACTCTCTGACATTCAGCAATGACAGCAAGGGACTGACACGCAAACAGGAATGCACCCTGTTACATCTCATACACTCATGTCGGCAATTATACAGCACAAACCAGCCTTTGTGAAAATGCACTTTCTCAACCTTGAAAGGGATTGTCTATTTGGCCAAATGATGCGCATTAGAGCTGGGAGTCATTACAGGCACTCATAATCAGCCAGAGTGAGCCGACATCATCAGTGATGGGTAACATGGAGGTGATGAGATAACGAGGGTCTGGAGGAAAGCGATGATACGAGGAGACCTCAGCAGCAGTGGTCAACCAACACAACACATGGCAGAGGGCCAAAGGTGGACAGGCCGTGATGAGCCGTGTCCTCATCAATGAGATAGATCGCGGTGCTGTGTGCGTGTATATGTCCACATACCAGATAATTGAGGCAGCAGGTTGACGGACCACGCAGGTCAAAGTGTGAAACACAGAAAAGTGAATGACCTCGGTGGGAGAAGATGCTGGGAATTCAGTATACTGAGGGTTAATTTTTATAGAACACACCTGTTCAAATTATATCAAGGCTTAAAGTTATGCATAGTTAAGTGTGTGGCCACTTTGACTGACCGATGGGTGGTTAGTTTAAGCACCCAGGCATCATTCAGCCCGCCTCAGCTCCACCCATGTTTCACATCTTTAACCATTTGTGGATTAGCTGGGAGGCAGCAGAAGCAATACTGCCGAGATGGCGACGTCCAGAGCCACCACACTCCACACTCAAAAACCTGTGGGTGACGTCACGTATACAAAGTCTATGTTCACAAGCCATGATGCACTGAAGTGACTCTTTGTTGCATGTGTTTGTATTGAAGCTTGATCATATTGCTCTCGAAATCACAATATTCAGCTCTGCGCTGTCTGTTGCCCAACAGTGTCATGTCATGACAACTTAAGCAACTGTCCCATGTAGTAATGACATTAAACGTCACTTACATTGTAAATGTAATTACTCTATAGCTAATAGCTTTTGTATTTTGTGTACACAAAACTGACACACTGCAAGTACTGCTGCATTATGTGCTCATACAGTAATCCCACAAAACATACAGTTCAGACAGAAAATGCATTCATTCATGCCTGAAATATATCATATAGCACCTTGCAGCACAGAGAAAGTCAGCTGGAACTAAATAAGTCACATATTCTATGTGTACTATTTTTGTGTGACTATCATTTTTCAACTTAATCTGCTGGCAGATGTTTTTGTGTTTAGAAAAATGTGTGTTTCCTGGTGGAAGGTGGTGGTCTACATGTCGCTTTCAGTCCATTAATTCTAACACCATGTCAACACTGGAGGTGTAGTGTAAGCAGCATGTTAGCAGAGCGGACGCTTCAGTGCTACAGTACATCTGTGTCTACACAGGACGGGTTCAAGGTGAGGTAAACAATGGGGAAATCCAATACCATGATATAGATCGAACAATGACACAGGGAGTACTGTAACTAATAATTTAAGTCATGTTGTGGGTTTGCAAAATGTTGGACATGCAGAGGATGGGACTGTTTCCCAGAGCCGGCACACCAGCTCCTGCTACTTTAGCTAAAATCAGACCAACAGAAACATCACAAACAATAAATATTATATATTTATCTATCACATTGTGTTTTCTGATGCCACTAGATGTTATGACCACTAGATGCTAAAGTCAGAATTATTGATATTTATGGTTACAGTCTCCCTAGTCCAGAATGCCTCGGAACTGCAATGATACTGGAAGATTAAACACCTGCTACTTAACACAGTATATCTACAGTAGAAACAGTCAGTGACAATGCAGGAAGTAGTATGTAGGTCAAGGTGGTAGATGGGCGTACATTGGTTGGTTGCCATTTGTTATTTTCACAAAGAGAACTGGAGCATGCCTGACCACAGTGGCCCAATCACCATTTCAGGAAGTGAAGCTGGAAATTTAGTTTTGAGTTCAAGTCAGTTTATGGCAAACTTTTCTTGTGTTGGCAGGCTAACCAACATTTAGCATATGTTGCGGCCCCAGCTGGTACAGCCTTAAGGCTTAGTGGAAATTAAAGACATACTGAGTTTGTCTGTTGCTGTTTTTAACTAGCAGATAGGCAGCAGTGGTTGAATGAACTACTGAGTGAATGAATTGAAGAGAAGGAGCTACATTAATGAGAACAAAGTATTGAATCCGTGAATGAAATAATATGAATTAATATTAATCTAAACCACAAAAAACACAACCGCAATCCAGCAGAAAGTGCACGCTGCCAGATTCTGTGTGAATGCAACCGAAGATGCATGCATCACCCTGTACGCTGTGTGTGTAGCTCAACCCAACCCTGAGACAAACCTATACAAATACCTGCAGCTCTTTATACATCCATGACATAGACAGAGAGAAGAGGAATGAGATGGAGACAGAAACTGGTCACAACGTTGATATAGAGTGAGACCCTGCAGAAAAATAATACGAAAATACAGATAGATACACACCACTACACACTTCTACTGGGTCACACATGATGACTGAGAGGATTATTCTGAGTCTATACGTTGTTTTTCATGAAAATCCTTCTCAGTGTGCCTTTAAATCCACGAGACCTAAAGGCAAAACATTTTACCAGGACTATGTCTAAGTATTATAACCCTTTAGCATTCAGAAACACAATTGCTCCTGGATCATAACAGCGTAGTTGCCATGTGCAGATAATGTAGAAAGAAATAATTGTAAAAGCTGTCTCTGGAGGTTTTACAAAATCGTCCAATTTCAGCATTCCTGTCAGACATAGGGTTCAGTCTGACGGGCTCAACAGACCAGTGTTCCACCTTCTGAAAGTTAAACCTCATCACATGCTGACTCTAAGTGTTCTGTGAGAAACACAAAAGCTGCACAGCTACAATGAGGATTCTGAAATGTGGCAACAGCTGCGATTTAGTACAAACCGCACAACAGCGACGCCATTCTTTATGCACACTTCATTGTTCTGCGAATGTGTGAGGTGTGAGTGTGCACTTATGTGTGTGTCTATACGGTCACAGTCGGAGGTGAGAGTGTAATTATGTAAATGAATGCATTTGAGGAGTGAGAGGGATGAGTCGGCCGGCAGTATCTGTCACAGTCTGTCTGTTAGTTACAGCTGAGACTCATTCAGCATGCACATGAATCAACAAAGACGGAGAGACTGCAGAGAGAGAGAGGGAAAGGAGGAGGAGAGAGGAAGGAAGGAAGAAAGGAAGGAAAGAAACTCACCTGTAAATTTCTCCTCTTATAGTTCATGTCTGTCACACACTTTTAATCAAATAAAAACAGAACAACAGACTTCTTTACATTTATAGTAGACATCTGTTTTGCAAATCACAGCCCGGCGTGCAGGTAAGTGAATAATGAATGTAAAATCCAATCAGCGAAATGAAGCTAAAGGTGTTTTACTGCCACATAAAGTGTGCGTCTTTATTCAAATGAGCCTATTAGATCATTTGAAGTAAAATGTGACCAGAATACTGCCATCGCCCCGGCTATAAAACATTATTGCTCTCGCCGTTATTATCTTCATTATGTTAATCTATCTGCCTCAATTATGACACGTGTTAGAACGAACCAGTCAGCCACTGCAATAAAAGTGCTCTGTGAAACTGTAATTAACTGTCAATAGAGAATAAATTCTCGCATTATATAATCGTGTCCCTTATTCCAGCGTTTTATTTATTATGTGCATCAACACGTGGAGGTGAGACAGTCCAGGAAAACATACGCAGAGAAAGCAGATGAATGCCACTGCCTCAGACAGAGCAAAAAAAAAGATGCATTCAGGAACGGCCGGAAACATCGTAGATTCAGATTCTATAACCAGGAAGTTGGATTTGTTGTGATGCCACAAGTTTACAATATTTTATCAATCAACTGTGACATTTTATTGAAACATTGGATAAAGGTATTCAGTGTGTGGAGACACAATATCAAATCCATCCATTATCTGTAACTGCTTATCCTCATCAGGGTCACAGTGAGGCTGAAGCCTATCCCAGCTGATTTTTGGCAAGAGTAGCGGTGCACCCTAAACAAGTCGCCAGCTGATCGCAGGGCATAATATTAAATATGGCTTTAAAAACGTTTTTAAAAATAACCCTGATTATGCTATAATGATGTCATTGTTTTTGGCTTGAGCCTGGGTTACAAACTGAGGCTATGGAGTCTAAAAGATGTGGGCTTTTGTCAGGTAGGAGCAAGCTAATAAAGATTCATCAAGTCATATAATGTGAATTGTAGGATCCAAGGTTAAAAGTTGTGAGTATCTTGGCCTCTCTTGCATCAGTTTTACTTAGTGTGTTTCTCACAGGCCAACTTTTTGGAAGTGCAATAGTAATCGCTGGAAAAGCCCTCTGAGCATCGGATAGACCACTAAAACACTGTGAAAAAGATCATGGTTGGAGTTAATAAAAGACTCAATGTTAATTAATTAGTGCAAACTATAGTCAGCGACTATTGTTGTGTGGGATTTTATTCATCAGTGGTTAAATACGCAGGACTGTGACACAACATCCAACATCCTATGTCCATAAATGGTCATTAGCCTACAGCTATCTGACTCTGCAGAAGATTCTACATTATGTACCTATATGTTATATGGGAGTGACACAGCCCTATAGAAATGACCAAAATGGGGGTGTCAATTAGCTCAGTTGGTAGAGCATGCGGCCCAGGGTTCGAATCCGACCTGCAGTCCTTTGCTACATGTCATTCCCCATCTCTCTCTGCCCACACTCCTGTCACTCTTCAGCTGTCTCTATACAATTAAAGCTTGAAAAGGCCAAAAAAATATCTTTAAACTCAACAACATACAGCTGCTCTATATCTCAAGGAGAGAAGTCAATGTCTCCATAACAATCAAAGATCTACCTCTATTCTCTACAGTGACCTTGAGACATATGTTTGACTCTGTGTTACTCCATACATGGCATGCTGGAATAGAAAATTCCCTCACACCTATGAAGAGGTAAACTGAGTGAAATCATTTGATACGATTCATAATTCTGTCAGCTTGCTTTAGAAATGATACTTATTCATCAAAAAATCATTTTCATTGTAATTTCAGAGTGTAGATCAGAGTCACACAGCTATGAGAACAAATGGAGCAGCCGGCAGGTTGAATTTCTGATATGACGGCGAGTTCCAGCCTCTAGTACAGTGGAGACTCTGAGCAATGTGCAATGTAAGGTGTATTTGTGACAGACCTTTAAAGCTAGATGAGTGTTATTTCCAAAAGATTTATTCTTCTTCAGGGGCGCCCTTTAAACTGGTGGCGGGGTCGGATGGAAGTTTCCAAGACGTAACTATGACTTGGCTGTTGGTCTGAACACTACTTACAGAAACCGTTCTCCAAATGGGACCAACAGCATCAATTATTTCAGACGAACAACTAACAAGTTCATCAATCATGGTTTGGTTTAAAATGACTACTTTAAGGTTAGGGTATAAAGAAGGTTGACTGTCAGTCTCCTCAGATGTTTTCTTGATCCATCCCTCCTAACATCCTGGTAACTTTGACTTCAGATCACCTGACTTCTGCCTTTGAGGTCTTTGTTACCTGGACATAAACTTCTGTTGACACAACTGATACTGTCATTGTTCTTTAGAGGACAGTCACCCATGTCTGAATGTGTAAAGCAGGGTGCTGCTGGTAAACGTCACAGCGCTCTGTCATCTTTCTGTGCAGAAGATAAGACTGTGAATCACATGTATGAATAAGTGCTGATAGTAGAAAAGAGAAACTGATGACTTTCTCATTGAACAAACTTTGACCTCACCCACAAGCAGACAGTCCATCACCTGAGCCCACTATGCAAACCAGCCCAACCTCCTGCAAAGATGAGACATCTCCAATATTTATCTCTGCCTCGGTTGCCCGTACAGGGCCCCCGCAAGGTCATCGCTCGTGACGAGGATCTATCTCTCCGGCCGTCCTTGGAGCCTTTCGTCTGTGGCTTTGGGGCAGAAAAGGAGTAGAAGCATTAGAGCCGGACCTCAGTGAGATATTCCAGTCACAGTGAGTCCTCCTTCTCTCCTCTGCAATTACACTGTGGATCAACCTGAAGGTGACAGAGAGGGAGCGGTTCTCAACATGCCTCGAATCAGGATAATAGGCCTGAGGATGCAGGATCAAACAGTGTGTGTGTCACATCCATGCACTGTAACCCGCTATTGATTAGCTCTTGTGCCCCTGGGAGTGACACACACACACAGTGGAGATATGTTGGATGTGATGGGAAGCAGCGCATACATCACTGATATTAATTATGATTCTAGTTTGACGTTGGGAGGAATGTGAAGGGGGCTGAAATTGAACGACCGTATTGTATTGCTTCTGGGGGTACAGAAGCATGAAACAGCTGCACTGATACAGTGTGTGTGTGTGTGTGTGTGTGTGTGTGTGTGTGTGTGTGTGTGTGTGTGTGTGTGTGTGTGCGTGTGTGTTGGGGGGTGGTGTAGGTCAGAAGAAGGGGGGGAGGGCACAGAGGAAAGAATGATGACTTTTAATCTCGGGGGACAAACGTTGGCAGTTCCTCAACAGCCTCCTTCTAACACACACACACCCTCATGTCACTCCAACACACACACCATTTTTCTCCCTCTTTTCATATCTCAAGCATGTAGTCAGAGGAAATTACTGATGGGCATCACAATGTGCTGAACATGCAGTCATACAAGCTGAGTATTTCTAATGATAAACCCAAATATTAGTGCCCCCACTCCTTCTCCTCCCCCTCCTCCTGCCCTGATAGATTTCTACACCCCTGTCTCTGATTGAAAGCTGTCCTGGCCCCCCCCGCCCCCCTACCCGACACCAGCACATATTCCCCCGATAGCAATTACACGGAGGTGGTAACTGTCTGCTTGTTGAGTGATAAACTTTTGCTGTCGGCTGTAATTCTTCCTCTGCTTTCATGAGGCGGGGTCCGCTAAGGTCCTAGATGTTACCAACCCCCTCATATTTATGCAGGAAATGTCTGCAAACCTTGTGCTGCACTGTTTGAGAAAGAAATATATGCCAATATATATGTACTGTGTTTACTTCACGTTTGCAACCTGCAGGTTTCCAACATCAGCTCCATCACTGGTCCTTCATACAGCTCTTTATTGTTGGATTTATAATCTGAATGTTCACATCTTTTTCCTATCAGAAATACATTAGAGAGATGGAAATCTTTCAGTTTATTCCATTTTTTATTTTCAATTTCGTTCCCAGATTCACTCCAACTCAACCAGACGGTCATCTGGTTTCTCCTCTCTCAAGCAGAGTTCCGTTTTCAGCTGTGTCTCAGAAATCATGTTAATGAACTACGGATTAAAAATGTAAACAGAACGCAGCTAGAAATACATTTTCTCCAGCGTGACGATGAGACGTTTTACTGAATCTATTTGTCAAAATGTTCAACACAGTATCCACTACAGAAGCAACTAGAGCATGATTCATGACTGTATGGTGAAGTGTAGACACTGTTAAATGTCAAAGTCCTGTGATCTGTGCAGAGACCATCCACTCTGATCACCTGTAAGTTCTGTGCGGTACATAAATGTGTCACTTCCTTCACTGGGAATAAAGGTTACCTTTTTGATTCCACAGACATTAAGCATTTTCTATCTAACTGACTTGATTTAAACTTAAATCTACAGTGTACAAAGTAATAACAGAGAGCCCTTAAGGCTGATTAAAAAGAGCTGTGAACAGAATGAAACTATGTGGTGCTTAACATCTGTATTCGATACAGCTGAAGAGATTTTTCTGTCGATCGGTGTAAAGTCTGCTCAAAGTCAGAAAACAAGAAAACATAAAAGACTCAGCAAGAGATTGAGGGTGTGTATTGCATTGTGGAAAATAGTCAGGCTATCTGGATGTAGTTGCTTCAAGTTAGAGTAGACATTTTATTGTTTTGTTCTGTTTTTTTTCTGCCTCTTTAGAGTCTCCAAACTTTATGTTGACTAGTTTTTATAGGTGCTCGTTGAACAGTCTAGGAAATTAAAGCCATATATATAAAACATCCGCTGGAACAAATCATTTTTATTGACCTCATCTGAAAATAAGAACTCTGCCACCTGTTTTCAGAGCTGCATGTTTCCTGGTTCCTGGTTCTGTTCTTTGCTGGTGTTGTTTTGGATCATTACGCCTTGACGCAGGTGATCTGCATCCTCCTGCTTTGTTTCAGCTGAGGTAAGTACGTTCCTGAAACACTTCAAATGGCAAGAACTGAGTGGCAACAACAGTTCATTAAAGAAAAACAACAATTTGTAATATGATTTTTTTTTTTCTGGAGAATTTTATGGAGAGAAATAAAAAAAAAAGACCAGAAACCTTGTGAGGACCACATGAGCTCCGCTGCTCCTCTCCTCTCCACTGTGACATTCGGCTGAGAAGAGGCGTGGGTGGGTGTGTGTGTGTGTGCTTGGGTGGGTGGGTGGGTGGGGGTGTATCGGGTATGGGGGGCAGCCTACAAAATGAGAGAGCCAGCAGCGCTGGAGGAGCAGATGTGAGAGGCGCACTGCACGGGCCAGATGCGCAGTGATAATTAGCAGCGGATATATTAACGGGAATAACCGGATTATGAGGAATTGAGGGTGGAGAAGTCACCAGAATCCGGTGTCATACAAGGCGAGGGATTAAGTTAGACGTCTTCAGTCTTCAGTCCTCCGGTCGCCGTTATGGGGATTGACCGGCGGCGGAGAGCATCGCTGGCTCTCACCTTGAACTTCCTCGCTTTGTTCCTGGCCGTGTCGGCTCTCACCACCAGCTACTGGTGCGAGGGGACGCGGAAAGTAGTGAAACCGTTCTGCACCGGGCCGGTCACCACCAAACAGTCGTTCTGCATCAGATTCAACAGCTCCAACATCAACGACACGCGGCTGGTGCAGTACATCTGGGAGACCGGGGAGGATAAGTACGTGATGAGGAAGTTTCACACCGGCATCTGGTTCTCCTGCGAGCAGAACATCAACATGACCGGTAAGTTTGTGAAGACACGAACCGGTGGGGCTGGTGTTCGGACCGGAGCGCAGCGGAGAGCGCGGGGCTTGTGCGCCACGGAGATGCGCCTCGATCCAGTAACTCATAAAAACATTCCTAATTCTGGTACAAATTAGAAAGAAGTAAGCTGGCTTTAGCACATAGTCAGTCTGGGCAGTAATCTCAGAAAATCATTTGAAAATTTGATTTAGAAAATCATCACAAACGCGTAATCCAGCATCTAACACCTGTCCATGCGAAGATGAAACGGGTTTTTGTGCTCCAGAAGAACATCAGAAGCAGGACTTTGAAGGAAATGTGTTAGTAAGCTGAAGATGAGGATGTCAGATTCATAAAATGTCAGATTTCTTTCTTGATTTTGTCCGAACAACAAAGCAAAACTCCCAAATATTTAGTTTAATATCGTGTAAAAGCAAGAAAAGCAGCATTTGAGGAGCTGAAACCACAGATTGTTTATTAAAAAATGCCCAAATGCATCAAAGTGATTGCTAATTAACTCACTGTCACCTGATTAATCCACTAATCATTGCATCTTAATTTTAAAAACGTGTGTGAATCCAGATGAAATGCTTCCTAAACCCTCTTCACGGCTGATGTGTGATCCTGTCACCTCCAGCATTCACTACAGTGTGTGAAAGCTGTTCAGAGCTGATTTATGGGCCAGTTCCAGATTAGCCATCTGAGAGCCCTTCCTCACACTCCAACCCCCTCTTCCCAAACTGTGAATCTAGGAATGTGCGCACCAGCCGTTTGTTCAGTTGGCACTGAAAATCCCTCCGAATATTTTGGCCGGCTACGAGCTGGATTTGAGGCGGGAGATTGTGACATCCTGGGGCAGAGCTTGTTATTTAACAAAAACAGAAAGGATCAAATGGGTTTCTCTTTTTTTCATCACAGTTTTATTTGTGACATGAAGTAAAATAGGCTCTAACCCTAATCTCTGGGAAAATGATGGGATTCAGATAACATCCTCTTCTCGCTCTTCCGTCACTGATTTCATTTCTGCTCTGTTCCAGGTGAAAACTGCAGAAGTTTCCTTTATGTTGCACCGTCAAATGAAAGAGGTAAGCACACAATTCACACACCCTCATCATTAATTCAATAGCAAGTGGAGATTCAAGGCCATCTCTGATGCAAAGGCTCATTTTGCAGGTGTTACATATAAAGCACATCATCCGATCGGATGAAAAAGTTTACACAAGCAAAACTGCTCACAGCAGGAAGACACAAACCTATTCTGAGGTCAACTGTCTCAACGTTAACGGCTGTTTTCTGACCACTCTGAGTAAGCTGCTTAGCGCTGTGGTGGCCGCTCTGTCTGAAGTGGACATTTTGGAAAAGAAGGGGAATTTAAGATATTTTGTCACTGTGATGAAATACTGGCAACCAGACAGTTGTTAGAACATCTGTCCTCCTTCAAGAGACGCACATTTTCTCCTTTTCATCTTTAAGCCCACATTAAATGTGAAGCCACATCAGCAGGCTTACTGCTGCTTACTTGTAATGACACACTGAGGCTGTGGCTCATATTATCTCTATAAACATCTATATCATCCTCTTTCTACATCTAATGTAATCAACACCAAAGCTAAATCATCCTTGTTACAGGAGTTTGGCAAAAATCTTTTGTTGGTGGTGAGGTGACGCCACAGAGCTGTTATAAGTAATAAGTAAAGTGCTGCTCTGACAAATCAATCACAGTCTCCTGCCCTCTATTCAGACCCTCAGTCCTCCTTCTGTCCTGAAACCTGCTCTTCACCCAGGCTGTCAGTGTTTAACCTGATGATCAGTCTGAGTTGTCACTTCATTATCCAGTCCGACATTGTGCTGTTTCATACAACAATAAATGAACTAGAGGTCGGTGTCAGAAAAAAAAAGTTGGCTGAAACATTTCACAGAAATTGCTAATCTTGTTGCCAAATGCTTATCTACAGTTCTTGTACTCCTAACAGTTAGTTCTTATGCAGTTCCCGTTATAACATAAGAAATGAATATGTTTCTTACTTTTGTGTATTATTTATTAATTAATTTAATATTTCAGTTTAGTATGTGTTAGCATGTTGGTCATAAAACAAGGAATTATGATGATGTTTGCTAGACGAGACGTTAAAGCAAAGTTCATAAAGACCATAAATGTCTGCGCCAAACTACTGTCAAGACATTAACACCACGAACCACAAATGTCAAATGGTGCTAGAGAAAAGTCAGGAGATCACTAAAGACATTAAGGTCTGTACACAAAGGGCGGCAACCTCTGTGGCTGTAAAGTGAAGCAAACTTGGAAGTGGCAAAAATTGCACTTCCTCAAACGTCCACTTGAGGCTGGCTACAGCACAAGTCAGTGTCCATAAGCCCCCACGTTAAAATGTCCAGCTTAACAGCAGAAATAAACATGTTTACAACCTGGTACAAAAAACAGCTTCAGTCCATTTGGCTGCTTTCATTGATGGGTGGGTGCTGTCACAAGTGACCAGGCTTCATTTAGCCTGCCCTTAGCTCCACCCATTCACCTCTTTGCCCGTTTTTAGATCAGCCTGGAGGCGGCAGAGGCAGGACTGCCAAGATAGCGGTGGTGAGAGCCACCACACTCTAAGCTTCATTACCACTCTTTAGAAACCCGTGGCTCATAGATACTATGTCCATGGCAATCCATCCATCAATTGTTGTTCACATATTTCAGTGTGGACTAAAGTGATGGAGCGACATCCAAACCAGCCAACAGGCTAAACAACAAACACTGTCATCCCTGTGCAACCCTATTCCCCCACTCTACATTCCCCTCAGAGCATCGATCTCTTTGGTTGCAGTTTCCTCTGCATGCCTCTCTGCCACATGCTGGCATCATGATTTAAATATTAGATATCAAAGCAAAACGAGAGCACTTAATTGAATCCAGTCTGAAGGCTTTGAATGTCCTCTAATATCACTTCCTTTCAGCCTCTACACTCTCCTTCTATAAATTGAATTAAAGAGATCTTTTTACTGAAAGTGAGGAATTCAATTTAGAGCAGGTAAAAAATACTTTCTTAGCTGAAGGATGTTACTTTTTTCATAATTTATACTGAGGTATTTTTGGTAACTGGCATATTACTTGTGATTAATTAACCACACGATAGCCACCTGCCCTTGGGTGATATATGCAATTACTCCACACCTTACATTTACAGGATTTTAAATCCATTGATATTTTCTCCTACCACGCACACCGAGCAGAGCCCGGCATGTTGTACGTCTCATGGTGGATCATATATCCTTTCTCTCCCTGTGAAGGTTAATGATATGGGTGACGGGGTCAATGGTCCCCCTTTCCCGACTCGTTCTCCTCCCCGTCCTCCTTCTTTTTCTGTCCCTATCCTCTCCCTTTCGACCTTGCGCACCCATATTCTTTCTCACTTCCCCACCCCCATTGCTTTTCTCTTCCAATTCCTATCACTGCAACCAGTCCATCATTCACTCAACCGTGTTCACTCCCACCCCCACAACATGAATATGTCGTCCTTCCTCTTTGCTATTCCTTTTTTTATAACCAATTCTCTCCATAGGCGTGTTGTGGCTGTGCATTGTAGCCGAGTGCCTGTACATTCTCCTCCTTGCCACCGGAGGCATCCTCATGTCGATAGAGGTGTGTCACTTTGGCAATGTCATCGACGGCCTCAAGCTCAACGCCTTCGCTGCCATCTTCACTGTGCTCTCAGGTGAGTAATGTCTTAGTTTGATTTAACAATTGGAGTTTTGTGTTGTTGAACTGAAATTATGAAATTCCCCTCACTTTTTGTGTGAGAAAATGTAAAAATTGAACAACGCTGTGACTGTGTGTATCTGGGCTTCAGACCTCTGGGTGTTTTCTTTGGCAGCAGCTGACTGACATTTTAGGGCCAATGTCTTCTTCTTTATCTACTTCTGTAGTGTTCTACTAACTGGAGAATGTCATTGCTGTGTATAATGTCCAAATCTGAAGTTTTTTAACCAGCCCACATGGGCTGTCAACTGGTTTAAGTTACAACATTCAACACTTGGGAGGACCCATCCTACTGTTAAGTTTATATTCCATTCAGAAAGTCAACTATCTTCTACCCAGAAAGTGTTGGCTAGTGAACCTACCTTGCTAATGTTTCCCAGGATGGCGAAGGAATTACCTAACCATACCCTTAACTCATCATGCCTACCTAACCTCCTCATGCCTAAACTGAACCAACCCAACCAGCGAATGCAACAAGTACAAGTACGAGTTCAGTCCTACGAAGAGAACATTGGCATCCAGAAACGCTGACAAATGACTGTCAAGACTCACAGCAGCAAGTAGTCCTGTAACCTCTGCACTCCACATGTTACCCTGTGATTCACACCCTGTGACCTTGACAACGAGCAACATACAGGCATTGAAGTAGTTAGATTAGACTATTCATCACACACAGATTTTAATGTACTCAACCCTAATCAAAGCTGCACTGGAATCAGTGTTTTTCTAGTGGTGATGGAACGGACAACAGTGCCCCTCTAATAGACCCCGTTACCCTATTACAGCTAAGTTCACTCCTCCACCAAATTGCTGTCTTGTAGTATAGCTCCACCACTGTTAACCTCTGGCAGCACATGTGGCATGTGAATGTGCCAGTTATGTGTCTACGTTTGTGTGCAGACGGATTCAAAATTGGATGTAGAATTTTTTGGATAATTTGATACTGATGATTTTGCTTATTGGATTGTTAAATGTATTGTGTTTTTGAGAAGGTGTGTGTGTGTGTGTGTGTGTGTGTGTGTGTGTGTGTGTATGGTGTGTGTATAGTTATGTGATATGAGATGAAAGTAAATTGCAGTTTAGTCATTATCAGGCAATAGGATTCATTATTTTTACATTGTTACAATTAGAGTTATGTTTTAATTTGTTTCAAAGGCATCCTTTGGAGAACACTACGTAGGTGGGTAGGTGTAGGTGGTCACTGCAGAAAAATCTAGAACATAATTTTGAGGTACAAGGTAAAAACAAAGTAGGAGGATACATTAAGGATCTATGCTAAGAAATCAATGTATATCTTTCCCAGTTAAACATGAAAACAATTGAGTCCTTGGTTCCCATGCTGGCATGTGGCCAATAATATATTCAGGCCAGTTGCGCCCTCTCAGCCCCCTGAGAAGATTTCCAGCCAGTTTGTGGTCGGCCTCCCTCTCTCAGCGGAGGACTTAACAATGACCTTCTCTCTAATCCACTCTGTGAAAATGATCCTGACCACCACACTCTGGGCAGTGAATCAGCAGTGAAAGATACTCTGCTCAACAGCAATGACTCGCAGCATTTCAGTGACAAGACAGGTCACGTTCAGGAAACATCTACAACAGCCAGAAGCTGAAGAATTGTAGCCTCTGTAAACCCTGGGACCACTTTCTGATTATGCTGTTTGATGATCACCATGTTTCTGATGAACAGTATCTATTTTATTAGACACACTCAGGTCATTCCAGTAAGTCTGCCTTTTCACTCAAGAACAGGCTGAATTCTCGGATGCATGCACTCAGTATGGTGTTGGAAAGTGATGAGGAAGTCTTTGTCAGCCTTGAACAGTTATGTAGCGGTGCCTGGAGAAGAGTACACTCCTAATTTATGACCCAATTTTTTATAAAGCGGCCCATTGGGCACAGGATAAACCTCCCCTGTTATAAACAGTGACATGGAAGTCTACTCTTGCATATTTAGCTCACCTAAAATGGGCCAGTCGTATAAATCTGTCACTTAACTTCTGCTGCTTGACTACAGGGAGTAAGGATTGTTAAAAAAACAACAGAAGAGGTGCAAATTTTGCAATAAATACTGACACACACACAGAGGGTTGAGGCAACTACATAATTATGCATTATGGATCAGAGGGGATTTAGAAGTGGGTACACCGAAAGGTGACTAAAGATGAGTAGCTATACTCTGTATACCTGCACTATACCACTGACCTTGAACCTGAACACAACCAGACAGAGTAGAGCAATAATGTATGGAGAACATTTTATTGGGTTCACCAACAAATGTTTTATTATGCACAGTTTTCTTAAGGTGAAGACGGCCGTTCCAGTTAAAATGTTAATGGAAATGCACCAAGTGCTCCACAAATCTGAAAACCTGAAAACCTTCCAGTTTCTTGGCTTTGATGAGTTGACTGAGATTGGTTAGATTTTCTTATTAGCCTTCTTTCTGAAAGTGAGATGAGAGTGACACACACACACATGACACAAAAGCTACTTGGCTAGGCTTCGGAAAAGATCATGGTTTGGGTTCATATAAGTATGTTAATCCAGGAAGTTATCTGGTGATGTATCACATGTTTTAATTATTTTTTTTTACCTTGGACAGAACTGTACTAGCTGCTGTCCCCTGCTTCCAGTCTATGGTAGGGGATTATCTTAACTATAGATATCTCTGTATTGTCTCAGACAGGAGAATGGTGTCAATCTTCTGAGTTCTTCATTTCATTACAGTAGCTACAATAATCCTTGAGACAACTTTGTATGTTAGTTTTCAGTCGAACTAAAAGACATGTTGCCGAAATGTCTGAGATGTTTTCTGTTGAATTGTTATTAACTGTTATTGTGACCAAAAGTCATAATGGACATGTAAAGATACTGGGATAAGACTGACAAGTCCAAATTTACCTTGACTAAAATCATTGTCATATTCCCAGAATTACTTTGTGATTAGTATTATCTACTTTAGAGTATCCAGGACTAAAGGAATGCTAATCAGCAAACAAAGTTTAGATAATCTCATGTTCAGCACTTCTGACTCTGGAGAAAATCTTGGATATTTAAACCTTGCTGAGCCTGATACTGCATATTGATCAGCGTGGAATCAGAGATAGGATTCTCCTGTGCTTTGATTTTAATTATTTAAATACAGACTCAGCTAATAATATACACATAGAAATGTGTCATATGTCCAAAGTGTGCATATGGACATAACTGCAATATATATATATCTATATATATATATATATATATATATCTATATATATATATATATATATATATATATATATATATATATATATATATATATCTATATATATATATCTAATATCAGTAGAGTATTATTAACACATATCACATATGATATGAAGTATATGTTCCAGTATTTGGAGTGGAGCATTGTACAGGGTACACAGTGCAAAGGTGAAAGGGAGCAAAAGACGACAGGTAGATTATTTGTGACCAATTTTAATAATTTAGGTCATTAAAAGGCACCAGTTAGTGCCACTCACCTTACTGTGACTTATCATTTTTGTGTCACCTCTTGTAGAGCAACTACCTATCAAGTTTTAGTAGAAACTAAACAGATATATACATCTACATATTTACATATTGTGCAGAAAGCTCATAAATTAGAGCATATTTTCATGTCTAATGTCCAATTATTACACTTGATAAACAAACAAACACACAATATATTATGCTGTATCTGCTGCCTTATGTTCAGTTAAGAATATTTTCCATCAGAAATATCATATGAATTTATTGTCTCATGTCGACGTGTCCTTTGGCAAGGACAGATGAGTGTGTGAGAGAAAATGTGAGTGTGTGTGTATGGACGAATAAGGCACTGTAAAGTGTTCTGCACAAATGAAAGTACACTCCATTTACCATGTGTCATTTAGCAGCTGACGCAGAACTAATCAGGAACCATTCATAAGGTAATTGTTCAGTATGCAGATTCATAAATTTTCACTACTTTTGGTATTCATAATTACCTGTTCATTTGTTTGTACTCATTCATTGCCAGCCATTCAAAACTTTTTGTACTTTAAATTTACAACTTTAATGGCAGGATGTTAGAAGGAGAATCCTCTTCAGTCAGGTTGATAACTGACCAATCTTCAGCCTGATGGCAGGATGAGTGAAAGGAGAATCTTCTTGGGTCAGACTGGGAACCCACAGCCGGGTGGAAATGGCTAGCCCTCTTAGCAGGACACTCTCTCTTTGGCTGTGGATAGTTGGATTCCCTTTCTGCGATGTTAGGCTGCTCATCTGCTCGGTCTCTTGAGTTAAAAATTTAAGTTCATACTATTTTAAGTTCACAGTAGTTAGTTAATCTGCTTTCAGGCCTTATGATGAAAAGTTTTCCACTTTCCACTTCTAGGGCCTGATACGATACCCTTTCTGAAGATTTTAGTGAATCAGGGATCTCAACTTTCTTGACAGTATGTAACATTTCATTTTTAAGTTTTTTTAAATATTAGTGTGGCCCCTGGACATCTTCACATTGTCAAATCTGGCCCTCCTTAAAACAAAGTTTGGATGCCCCTGGCTTAGGAGCAAAGCTGTTGGCAAACAGTTGCATTTCCACATCCACCAGGAGAAGAGCAAGATTAGTGTTCATTTGGCATCATGTCTCTGGTCAATTTCACATTACATATATCCATTTGTTCCATTATCTTTGTGTAAAGAATATTGATCATTGCAGCTTTAATATGAAGTTTGCAACAAGGTTACTCCATCTCTTCTTTTGAATCAGGGTTAGACAGGGCTCTTGTACAGAAGCCAAATATTTTTGGCATTGAAACAGGAACAGACAACAAGGTGAAATGTACCCCAACCAGCTCCCACTTGACATCCCTGTTTTGGCAGACAATTTCTGGAAATATTACAAGGTCCTGGTAGCAATTCCTTTAACAAAAAAACAAAAAATCAACTCTGGCTCCTAGGGATGTAACGATGCATCGTGACACGATTAAAAATCGGTACAAATGCGTGACGACTCGCATCGATTGACAGAAAAAATGAATCGCGATTCTTGGCGAATGCGAGTGTATCGTTACATCCCTACTGGCTCCTCATCCAAACATGATAAGATAAGAAAAAATGCTGGAAAATTGGCTTTAGACGCATTTTGCATCTGGCAGGGTTGGTCCATGGGTTCATGGAGCTGACAGCACGTCCGGTCTCAGTATATTACAACAGAGAGACCATCTTTCAGTCATCCACTCGTGGCTTCCCCCATCTTCTCCTTCTTAGCTGACAGGAGTTGAACCCCAGCTTGCTCTTCTGCTGCTGAAAGCCTCTCAAACTCGAGAACGGTTGAGTTATGGTTTCACGGCCTCGCCCTGGCGTTTTGCCTGTTCTAACTCTCAGTCGTACGGTAACTGAGCCTGTCAACCCCTGTCTGCACGTTTTATTTATACCTGACTCACTGTCTGGAGAAGTGAGCTGTTTGCATAAACAGTGTTGAAGTCTTTAGTACAGACTGAGAGTATTTTTCATCCTTGTGAGAACTTTTTTTTTTTTTTTAGAATCTGTCCTGGCCTGTTGGCCTTTTAACTGCTTCCCAAGATTATCTCCAAGGGTTTAGTGTGCTTGTAAAATGTTTGAATTAAGGAAGGCTTTTAAAAGTTGTTTTTGTTTTTAATGGGGTGAATAGATTGAGAGTGGTTATGCTAATGAAGAGCAGGGGAACAATGGAAGGGACCAGATTAACCTTTATTATAGCTGTCAATCATCTGGGGAATGATGAGAGTGTATGAAGAAGTAGCGTGTGAATACATGACCAAAAAAAAGAAACAAGGAGTGTCTGGAAGAAAGAGTTTTATTGTTGAGGATGAACTTCCAGAGTGGGTGATTAATTTTACCATTTATGTCTGAAAAGAAACCTTTTTACACCTCCCAGTCTGTACTGTATTTGCATTTTTAGCACTTTGGTTATAAAGACTATGAACTACCTTTGGCTAAATGGAAATGAATAGAGCAATCGTTCAATGTTTTGGCTTGTGTTTCCTTGAAGCATTTCTACCATTAAATAATAACTAAGTCACACACCACCAACTATTTCACTGAGTATGGTGAAACTGGATCATATTTTATGGAGAAAATGTTTCCTGGTTTTCGTTCTCATGTCCTCCGGCTGCTCCGCCTGAAGTCAACTCGATTTACAGAGTTTCCTGATGGACAGTGAAGTAAACTGTTGCCAACTGTAGCTGCTGTTAGCTAATGTTAGCTCTGTTTGTTAGCCAGCTGCATGAACCATAGGCATTTTAGACTACCGGGAAGAAGAGGTTTTCAGGCCCAGGGCAAGTTGTAATGCTGACGTGGAGCCAGAACCAGAGCTGGGTAAGCGGGCTCAGCAACCTCTATGGACATAATGACCAAAGAGGACATTGACGGAAAGAAGTTGGCTGCTATGTTTTGTGTTGTTGACCTTGCTTGATGTTTAGCAAAGTTGTTGGCTCGCTAGTTTTTGATCATAAGTAATATGATCATAACAAATGCACATGTAAAGCTGTCCATATTTACTACAGTGATATTAGACTCTGACTAGACAGTGTTGCTATAAAGCTCCTACACACTGAGCTATTTTGGACTGTCTCAGAACAAAGTCAACAGTTAAGAGATGAATTTGGTGAAATCTTTCATTTCAGTCTATTGTTCTAGTTTATTCAGTTCATTTTTCAGGTAAAATGATAATACAAACTTTTTTAGTTAGCTTGCTTCATTGTGTAATTGTAGAAATATGTATATGTAAATGTAATCGATTCTGAGCTGGGTTTTATTTGCTAATTGTTCAGTCTGGGATGTTGCAACTACAATCAGCAAGAGTGAAAACTGTTTTGCATCATTAGCAGGGAAAAGACACTATTCAGCTGTTGGTGGATAGATAAAGAAGTTCTGCAGTAAATGACTTTTATCTATATGTACGTGTACTAACAGGAAAACTGTGATGTAGGTAGTAAGTGAGAAATTTATCTGACAGTACAGTCACCTGGGCAGGTGTCACATTCCAGTTAGTTGAGGCTGAGAACTTAAAAAGCCGTTCAGTGGAGTAGAGAGCAGGAAGGAGGTGGCAGTGTGCTGTGAGGCTGCAGCTTTCATTATTTTATTTTATTTTTTTCTTGCCTCATTTCATTTTGTTGAATTTCCCAGGGTACATTTTTGCTTCTGTTTCATCTTTTTGGTAATAAATGCCTCCTTTTTTTTGCATCATTACTCCGGCTTATTAACCGGCTTCTTCAACATCCCCTTTACACTTTTTCCAGTGCCGAGCAGCATCATCTGTCCTTTATGTGGGGATGCGACTCAACACCAACCAATCAGAATACGACATGAATTGGCGCAGAATACACCTGCGAGAAGTGACACTGTAAGCACAATTTGTGATGACATAGCCAAACAGAAGTTAAAGGGTCTTTATCAACCTTAATGCGATCTTAATCTTTCTGAAGAAGCATGGCTTATACAATACAGCACAATACGTCTGGCCTCCACCCAACCACACCTCCCTGAATAAATCAGGGCACAACCACATCCGTTTATTTGCCAGCTGACCCATATTGCGCTGCTAATTTTGTTGTATGTGTGTTTTCCCAACCGCTGTAGTTTCTCTTTCATTCTAAGGAGAGGATGAGGTGAGGGGGTTGCAATCACCAACTACACCACTAGGAGTCACTAAATCCCACACACTTGACCTTTAAAGTGAAAGTGTAACAGTGCCAACCTATTTACAATGTTTTGTTTACAACGTTACAGTTAACCAGACATTTATTGCACAACCTGACCTTCCTAAAAACTGATATCATACAGTCTAACACTGATTCTGATTAAGGTTTTATTAAACTCATTTTGCGCAGTTTGACATCCAATACATCTGCAAGATCACACAGTGTATAGAGGCCTTGAAATGAGGCTGCACTGCATTTTTGATGGCTTGTTAGTCGCATGTGGTTATAACCAGTTGAGAGATTTAGTTTATTTTCTTAGAGGTCAAATTATCCAGTGATCCAAAATAGTTTTTTTTTTTCTGCATTCATCTGCTGTTAATCGGTCAGACATGTTTTTATATATAGCATCTGAACCCTGAACTGGAAATAGCCCTATATATAGTCTATAGCCTTTTTAGTGAATCTCAAGTTGTGATCAAATAAATGCAAAATAAAAGTATGGATTCTAAACATTATAATGAAGACATAATATGTATAATAAAATGTTTATCATGGGTTAAACAAAATAAAAAATGAACAAGTTGATCAAGGAATCAAAAACCTTTGATCTTATTCATTCATTCTTCATTTATGTATAACTGTGCTGCCCTTTAGTGGTTGTTGTTGAGCATGACCATTTACTGATGACACTAAACTACAGTCATACCGCTGAACAATGTCAGGATGTGATGCTGTGTGTCCTTCTTAAGTGCTTCGCTGTTAAAAATAAACAACCTGAATTGACTTATTGACTTTAAATGGAATAATCTGACCTTGCGTGAGCAGAACACGCATAATTTTCATGAACGTGAACGTGCCAAGACTCAGATCTCAGATTTGTTCCACTCATCCTGAGACAAAGCTGCCTCTGATCTACATAACATTATGATAATATGGTGCTGGAATATCTTTAGGAATAAACATGAGCACTGATAGGGATGAGTTGTGAATTTAGGTGTTTGGTTCTGAATCTGGTGCCAATTGTTCAGGGATTTGGGGGGCTTATGTGGTAATCGGATTGGTAGGCTACACATGCTGTTTTTTTATTCTTGCTATGCATTAAGAAGTCCAGTGTGAGGAGAGCCAGAGCCTGTGCTTCAGCTGACAAAATCTGGAACATAACTGAGAAAAAAAAAAACACAGACAAAAAATGAAAAAAAAAATGAAAGGGAGTCAAGAAAACTAGACATGGGCTTGTAAGGATGATAAGAAGGAGAGGAGTATATGACAAGTGGAGCGCAAGATAAATAGCACCAGAACCAGCTGCAGAACCCTTAAATGAGCTAATCAGTACCATCATTTCTTGGGACAAATGTGTATGGAGCTTTAAAGTGATAATCTGTATTTAAGGAGTTTTACTTAAAATATGTGTAAAGTAAGAATAAATATGTGTTCTGAGTTTGTCAGACCAAAGACGAAAGTGTTATTAACCATCCAGCCAAATCTGAATAATTAAAATTATCAACAAGTTTATGAAATGAGGTGTCAAAATCAGGTAAAAATGAATTCTCAGCTCCAGGACTGTGGGGGCGTGAAGCCACACCCACTTATGGGAAGGTGTATGTCTTACACAAATATTGATTGGAATATAATTGGAATATAATACATAAATATGTTTCCATTACTGTATCAGAAATGTATATGAGTGTTTTATATCTACAGGCACTGCAAGTCCAATTCTTCAGAATCCACTGTGTTGAACTATCATGTTTCTCCAGTACCTTGGGACAAACTCAACTCTGGCCCTAGAAAAGATGTTTTTCACACTTTTTCATGGCCAGGAATGAAGGAGATTAAGGTGAAGGGGTTGCAATTTGGATATACACCGCAAGATACCACTAAATACTACACATTAGTTTAAGACAGTCATTGTGTAGAAATGAAAAGTTTGCTTTTGTCCACTTTTTTTCTGAAATCAGGGACCCATTGTTTCAAAAATTCAGATGAATTTTGAATAATAAGTCTGCTCCTGTTGTCATTACAAACTGCATGCACCGTGTGAGTGCAGCTTGCATAGCAACAGTAGATGTGGTGTAGCATCAGTCAAGTCTGTCTTTTTCTCTTAAACAAACACTTAAGAGACTGGATGATTAGCATATTCATCCTTCAGTATATTCCATTGCACCAGTTGATCCTGTTTGTAAATCATAGGCAGAGGCCTGTGATTCATGCATGAATAAATCATCTACATTTTTGTAGATGAAATGACAGAAATGCCTTTGATTTTTTTTATCCTGGTTTTATAAGAATGTCCTAAATGACCAAAGAAACTCTGACTGTTTTAATGCATATGATTAGACACAGCCAGCTTCTTGTGCATGTCTTTTTTTCTTTCACATAAAAAGGTGGATTCATTTTTTGGTTTTGTTGATATGGATGTCAGGTGACGATCGGGTGATATACCAAATATCTAAAATATACCAGCACTAGGTATAACTCATGTGCAAGCCTCAGAAGACACTGCATATTGCACTTAACTCACTTAAACTCCTGTTAGCTTGCAATCAGCACTGGTGGAAGAAGTACTCAGATGCTTTACTTAAGAAAATGTACCAATACCACAGTATTAGCACTATTAGGCCTTTCCCCTTGTGAAATGTTGAATAATTTAAGCTCTTTGGGCCTCAAACAGCTTTTTAAATTAAAACCATCTGAGGAGTTTAGAGGGGAAATCATCCTGCTAACAACTCATATCCCATCTTAAACGTGACAAGAAGCCACAACTAGACACCCGGTTTATGTAAGGGTCACAAGCTAAGGAAGGTTATAGGCTCTTTATGTATGGGGGGTTTAAATTCTTTATCTGTGACGTAGCTACGGCTGTCAAAGAATTGTAGGGAGGAAAAACTATAATATTTACCTCTAAAACATAGTGGAATAGAAAAGAAATATATAAAATGTCTCACACTTCTCTCTGGTGCTCCAGCAAGAACAGAGCATTTGATGTTGTGTTTAGCCATAAATACATTTTAATAATTATGAATTAATATTTATGATCCTCTCTTCTGATTTCTGAGTGACACACGGTAACAGATTATATATTACATTGTTTGTAGGAGGATGTGTGTTATATGACGGATTAAATTCAGTTTGTTTTTATTACATGACACTCACAGATAGTGTGTATTCAGCTTAGCACAATATAACACTGCCACCAAGTGGTGACTGAAAAGAAGTGCAGTGATTTGGTTTCTCTCTCATCTCTCGTCTCTCGTCTCCTCTCTGTCTGGCAGGTCTGTTGGGTATGGTGGCCCACATGATGTTCACCACAGCCTTCCAGCTGACTGTCAGTCTGGGCCCAGAAGACTGGAAACCTCAGACATGGGACTACAGCTGGTCATATATGTGAGTTCAGATGTGCAGATAGATCCAGGAAGGTTCTGTGGTACCAGTGGATGTTATAAGGAGTTATAAGGATTTTTTATTTTTAAGATATTTTTGTCAGAAAATAGCAAAACATTTGCAATTTCCCAAACTCTAGCTGACATCTTCAAAATGCTTGTTTTGTCCAACCAGCAGTCCAAAACGAAAAAAGCTATTTGGTTTGATATCATAGAAGACCAAGAAAACAATAGTTCAAAATAATATTAAGTTACAGTAAATCAATCTAAACACTACATGACCAAAAATATGTGGAAACTTCAACCATATCTGGTTGTTCAGTTCTTCCAATAGTTTGGGCATTAATCAGCTGCTTTACCAGGCTCCACTCCTCTGGGAAGGTTTCCCACCAGAGTTTGGAACTAGTCTGCAGGGATTTGATGCCATTTAGAGAAGTCCAGTATCAATATTTGGCAGTACAGGCCTGGCTTGCAGTTGGTATTCCAGTCCATCAAGGTGTTGGATGGAGATGAAGTCAGAGATCTTCATGGAGCTGGCTTCTTGCAAAGGGGCACTGACATGTTGAAATATAAGGGCCAAACGCAAACTGTTGCCACAATGTTGGAAGCACGCTCTTGTCTGTAATCAAATCAGGAAGCACTAAGTTTTAATTAGTACCTTGGCCTCAGACCAAAAGGACACACATCTTATATGAACATTGGTGTATTGTCAAAAACAGGCATCTAATTATTTATTTTAGGTTTGCTTTTCTTATCACAACAAGCTTTGTTTCCCTGTCTCACAATACTTATAAGTTGATCGTGACAAAAATAGTCTTGACAGCTTGTTATAGTGTCAAGATTTTTAAATAATAACCCGTTTTTATTAAATTTATAGTGATATTAACAGTTCGTGCTGGCCTCTGAAGACATCTGAATGAATAATGTCCTTGTTTCTTTTAGTTTGGCGTGGAGCTCCTTCACAGCATGCATGGCGTCGTCAGTCACCACCATCAACCGCTATACCAAAACCATCCTCGAGTTCAAGCACAAGCGCAGAAACATCGAGAAGAACCTGAAGATCAAGCAGAAGCTGCTGGAGCTGGACTCTCCCGAGCAGGTGTGGGACATGTACATCAGTTCGGTGCCGAGCACCGCAGAGGAGCTGCTGGATCTGTCATCCAACGGTCGTAAACTTTCCAACACCTCCATCTTCTTAGACCTCAACGACCTGCCCGATCCACAGGGAGAGGAGTACTGCTAGAGGAGCTGGGTGTAGCATTTTCAAAACATCAGCAGATCATTGTCATGTTCAATGTGGTACAATAATATTATTAACTGTAAACACAGTGAGACCGTGGTTTAGAGCTTTGGTGATTGGTTTCTAACAACACAGTGAATAACACACATGTGACTTATTCACACACTGGACCTTTAATGTGGCTATTGTGTTAGCAAGCACAACATTTAGCATATATGGAGCAACATTACCAGTATGTCCTGTTTCTGTCCACTTCATGAATGAAAATCCATGATGTACTTTACCTTTAGCTCTGTTTCAGTCTGTACTAAGTCCTGAGATTTAACTCTCCAGGTGTTTCACTATGTTCTCCAGCTAGTTGCTAACCCTGACGCTGTTTGGTGCTGTGCAGGTAGGTACTACTTATGCATTATTGACTAAACTAAACCAGGCTAAAAAAGCTCTGGGGGGAAGTTTAACCTTCAAATTCAAACTCAGATTTCAAACTCCACCACCAAAGTCAATCGCAAGTACAAGATAAAATTTGCAGTGGCAGTGGTCTCACTTGTTTACAGAAACTATACTAATGTCTCAGAATTGATCCGGTGATGATGTATTGATGTTTAAATGCTACATGCAGCACCTTTAATGACCAGTGCTGAACCACATGCCGCATCTCTCAACCACTGGAACTGGCCACGTTGACCCTACAATTGTGTTAGTGGGTGTAAAACTTACGGTATACCTCTGTTCAAGCAATACTGCTGTGAGTGCAGAACTGTCAGTACAAAGATAAAAGCTCTGTGGAAAGGACAGTGGCCTGATCTCTCTCAGCCAACTCTCTTCCATCCAAAAAACGAGCACACTCTGATGACTCTCGCGCCTCTTGGCTCGCTGCCCCGTTGAATTTTATTCATTGCGGAAAATGTACAGAAGTCGCTAAAGCTGTGTGTCTGTGACTCTCAGTGACTCACTCAGCTATATACACATTGCTGGGCAGCCCACTGACAAGAAGATCCACATTCTGCTTCTAATATGGTGTACACATGCTGTATATTGAAATGACTGTCTCCACCCAACATGCGAATCAAGCAGCATTAAGTAGACACACCTGGGGTGTTAGTCCCTGTACTACACTATTTACAGAGCATTTGTATCTGCCATGGAAGAAGGGCAGTAACAGGAGGTGGACCAGAGGGCTGTTTCTTTACCCACATGGGGATACAGAGTGTACAAAAAGTGAGTGTCACATGGGTGGAAGATGCCTGTAGAACATGCTGAGTGCCTTTAATTACAGCAGCATGCCTCTGATCAAACAGCATGCTCTGTGCCCACAACACTGTAACAAGGGCGATGCTGTTTCTCCGGCTAATAACCGCTTTAGAGGAAAACATGTAGCTGTCTGTGCAAACTGCCAAAACTCATCAGCGAGAGGAGTGCGCTCTCTTTTGAAGCTCTCTGTGTAATATCTACTTGATGACTTTTTCTTATGTATTCACAGAATTGTATTGACGGAGAGACACAGACCAGGGTTGTTGTTATTTGCGGTGTTTTTAAGTGCATTTGAAGATGTGTATTATATATTTGTGTATTTTGTTTATCAGTTCTGTTCAAAGTGAAGATGTATTGTAACTTAAAGATTTATTCTGGTTCAGTTTAAATTCTTGCATTATTTGCTGAAGCATGGACTGTTGTGTCTTTTTGTGTACGTCAGATTTATTCACAGTGGCACTTTTTGTGTAGTGTTCTTTAGTTACATTTTTGTGGATAATTATTTGCAACCTAATCTATTGATATGAATAAATTTATATGAGAAGTTATTATTTAAACTAAAAGAAAACATCCTAATAAAGAATGAACTTGTTTTTACAATTGTCTCTGCTGGACTTTTTCCCAAATGCTTCCTTTAATGTCCACAAGGTGGCGACGTTGTCTTCTGTTTTTGCTGTTTAAATGCAGGAACTTTACATGTTTTTGTCATGAAATCTGCTCTTTATATTCCATCTTTAATCCAGCCATACACACACACATACAGGGCTAGTATATCAGAATGTGTTCTGTCACAGATTCTAATATAGTTTGCCCTTTTTTTAAAATAAGAATCATCCATACACACCAACAATATAACCAATATGGGAAATTCAAATTCATCATTAGATCAATTTCATTCACATTATTAAAAGGACCATCAGACGTTTTGCATCTCATCAGCCAAGCAGCGTGTAGGCCCCACACCTATGACGTAAACACATTTACATTTGCAAAGCAATTGCACTAATGTTGTCTGCACTCACGTCCAACATAAATCCAAACCTTATTCATTAAGGCTCAATGAGACCTTTTAACAATGAGGAAAAAGAATACATGTGAAAAGAGGTGTACAATAATGCTTTGCTTAAAAATAGTTTTATTTTTTTTATGCTTTGAAACTAGTGCAAATACATGCAAACTGAAAACAGACAACCCTGTAAGCAGGCCTTCTCACAGTAACACAGTAAAAGCATGAAAGCTTTATACATGACATTCGGAGAAACGACCAGTGGATGAGGTCGACCTTCTCCTATTGATTTGACCTGGTCTTGTTTTGGTTGTCCTCCAGTGGTATGGTAGTATGGTGGTTCTACAGTCAGATGCTAACCTAAGCCTAGCACATAAATGTGCCAATAGGCGAAGAGGCAAGTGAGCCACACCAGTTCCCCTACATCCATTTATCCACATTCATTATTCAAGAATACAAAACCACTCAGTCAAATCTGAGCTCATATAAAGATTCTCTCACTCACCCCTCTGCTGCTCGCCACATAAAAGATTCATCCTCTCTTTTTCGGGAACAATGCTTGGAGGACGATACTCAATATGTATGCATTGATTGCCCTTAAATTCTTAACCAGTGAGACTGAAGAACAAACAGGTAGAAAATGAAGGTTATGGAAATTCAGGAATGTGAAAATGTTTCTTCTTCTTCTGGGTTCATTGAGCCACTACAGCCTACCAACTAGAGCATCAGGATTATATTGCAGACCAGAGACACTAAAAGCTACACTGCGTATTTCACCATTCAACTTTTTACAGCTGCAACTTATAGCAACCACAAGTCACATGACCAACATTGCACACAAATGCTTTATTTAACCAACTGGTGCAGGAATAACCTACCAAACTGAGAAAAGTGTGAAAGGACACCCATGTTTAATATCACAAAAGCACCTTTTTACTGAACATTTACGACAGATAAAATGCCACTGCTGTCATTCAAAATCTAGAACAAGATGGCTGATTGATGAAGGGTGAATGTATTGACACTTTGTTTTCATCACTAAGTCTCTGACATGTCCATCTGCTAGTCAGACACGGTTAATCAGCCCTGTTCTGAATCTTTCGCTCTCTGAGTCATTGCATCCGTTTCAGTCAGATGGAAAATTTGCACAGGCTTCTACCCAAAATCTTCTGGTCCCACACAATCAAAGGGTCACTGCCATCCAAAGTCCTGGCCCGCCATCTGATAGAAGCGCCGGTTATGCGGCTTGTAAAAATCCCTCAGTCTCTGCATCACCTCCGGGTCAATGGAGGCATGCGTCCTCCCTTTCGTTTTCCCCAGGCAGTGAGGTTTACTGCTGCCCTCCGGCTTCTTCAGGCAGGGGAAGCCTTTTGTTTTGTTGAAGTAGAAGTGCTTGTCCGTTACGATTCTCTGGAGACCCAGAAAGTCTTGGACTTTGCCCAGCTCTCCGGCCGGATCGGAGATGAGTCTCTCCCCGCTGACCAGATGGATCTGAGCCCTGGGGAACCAGGCCAGCCAACGCTCTAGGTGCTGGGCATACAGGCCAATCCAAAGTGGGCTCCACAGAGAGTCGATCTGACCTAGAGACAAAACAGAGATTTAGCAAGGCCCTCAAACTTATCATTGCTACTGACATCTCATCCAACTTTTACCTTGGAGATATTACCCTTTAGTTATTGTCTTAGTCAAGGGGTTTTTAAAAGTTTGACACTAGAGCCACACTAACAGTTTAAACATAGGACAGATAAATATATATGAGATATGAGAGAGTCACTGTTCCAAGAATATACAAAGCACTAATTTGGGGGCCATAAACAGGAAGTATAATGTTGCTAGAGTCAGTTAGTTAGCCGTGGGCTACAACTTGAGCACATTTGTTTACACTTTGACAAATTGGAACAGATATAGGTTCCTGTTTACAGTGTACCCATGAATGTACAGACAGCTAACATTGGATTACTCTGATGAAGAAACCTTGAAATTATGATGATTGTCAGGCAAGTTCTTCCTGTTCAAGCAGCATCTTTTCCACTCTTAAGTTTCTATGATTTCTAAGCGGATGCCCTTTTATTTTATCGATGGCAGTTTGGGGATAATATGATATCCTCGGGAAGTGTAAGGCGTTCTGAATCTAAAAATATGTTTCTCATGTCGGTGTGTTTGGATATACTGTCAATGTTGATATGAAATTTGAGACAAATTGTAGCGATCAGGGGCACAAAGGGTTTTTAAGTCACAACCACTGCTGCAGCTCCAACTACTGACTGTGCTAATAAGTTAATTACAGTATCTTGCTTTCAATATACTACAGAATAATAGCTGTCATTGTTTGCACTCACTTCCCATGCATCTTCATTGTCAGAACTGTCAGTGTGGCATTAAATTCTCTTTTTGATTTCTCTGCTATACCTCATGTAACAACAGCAGAATTTCTTTAATGCTCCAGTTTGGTTTCCTTTTTGTTTCCATATCGAACCAACATCCTGTTTAAATATTTATATTTTAGGAGTATATTAGGTCATTGTTCATTTCAAATATTAACTTTAATTGGTACTAAACATAATAAGAATTTCACACAAATAATATTAACTTAATGAGTTGGCACTTTAGAGAATTCTTAAGCATGATTTTTCTAATTTTGATAAATACAGGCCGTGGTAAGATAAGAACATCTCTATTCCCTCCATTCTAGTTTTTTGTCTAATAATGATTTTTTTTGTCTCATGCTGACTGTGAATCTGCACTTGGGATTTACTGTTTTCTGTTTGCTGAAGAATATCAAGTCTTTTTCTGTGTTTACCTTTACTTGCTCGTGCACAGTAAAGACACAAAGAAGATACTAATATATAAAAACCTCCAGGATCAAGTCAATGTCATGTGCGTCGAGAGCGTCATACTGAGTGTGTGTTCAGAACCCTTGAACCCAAACAGCTGGTTCAGTACCTGTGGTGCGGTTCTTGAAGGCGAGGCTCTCAAATGGGGGGATGTCGGGGGTCTTGGAGATGATCTGCGTGTAGTCAGATATGGCTCTGGTCACGGGGTCACGGACGACCACAATCAGCTTCACATCTTGCGACATGGCATGGACTCGTGCTGGCGTTTCCACAGTAACAAAGTAACGAGGTGTCTTCTCCATGACGATCTGGCCGTCCAGAGCTTTGGGCATCATACTTCTGGAAATACAAGAAAAATATGTTGTAAAAACAAACTACCAGCAGAAGAGTCTCCTATCATCAGCGGTATGGACGTTACTGTAAGCTGCTATGAACTGATCTCACTGTGGTCTTAAATTTTCATGAGCTGATATAATATATAATATAATAATTAGGCAGCATTAAATAATGATGAAATTGGTAGATTGTTTTCAATATTGTTTCAAATATTTTCTTGAAATATATATATATAGAATATACACACGTTTAACACGTTGGGAAGCGCGTTCATTACTTTGCTTTCGTACTGATGGATACCATTATTAGCTTAGCTTAGCATAAAGGCTGGAAGCAGTGAGGATGAATTAAACAAACTAAACGCAGATGTTTTTAACTTTGGACTGTTTAACCTGTTTCCTGTCTTTATGCCGTTCCCTGGCTCTTGTCCATATTTTGGCAGATATTTGAGTGATATTGATTGGCTCATTAAACTCTGGGCCAAGAAAGGGAATAAGTGTATTTCTAAAAATGTCAAATTGCTGCTTTAAATCTTTACATATAATTATTAGAAATTAGTTTACACTGTATACAGACATTTGCCTGCAACTGAAGTTGCCCTCCATGATGCCTTTGGAATGTGTTCAGCAATCAGAAATACACACACACACACACACACACACACACACACACACACACACACACACACACACACACACAGTCACTTTGCCCCATTACTCAATTTGACAGACATCATACTCTTACAGACTGAGCAGTGGCGGACCGTCTATAGTGTAGATCTCCAGTGATCCAGACACACAAACAGGTGACAGCCGTGCTACATAAAGTCTTTCTTTGAATGTGTCTGGCTCTGCTCACCTCTACCTCCACACCAGAAGCACAGCAGATGGGACTCATTTAGAGATAAATGACTCCAGAGGGCCCACAGGAGCGTCTGGGGACTGGAGGACATCTGCCAACACACCTGCCACACACCTGACTGTCTGACCAAACACACACAGCCTCAGCAGCATGATCATACACAGCTCTGAATCAGCATTTCGGTGTGTTTAAACTGAACTTAAAGGCCCGTACCGGTGTGTTAATCTCTTTAGCTACACATCATTTATTTTTGAATGTCTGTGGTACAGATTTTAAATTGATGGGTTTTAAATGAACTATTAATTTACAATAATTTTCATACAGTAAAAAAGCTTTTAAAATGAGAGCAAGACTGAATTAATTTTATCAATGTTATGTTATGTCTGTATAATAATGCAAATTGACAGCAGATATGGTACTTTTATAAAAATAAATACAGTCTCTGTGTGTACTGAGGTGGATTACATAATATGAGCCAGTTTCAACTGTTTGCTAACTGTATGAATCAATGGTTGTGTAAAATTACATTCAAATTTGTAAAACAGAGAAGCACGATTTTAGAGAATTGTTACTATGAAAATGGACCTAATTATTATGAAATGGATTCAACTGATATGGATTTAGAAAATATCAGATTTGACTTCCAAAAACCTCAAAACAATGAATTTATCTCTTGTCTAAATCAAAGACTTTTATACTGACATTTGCCACTAAAAGTTGTGCCACAAATTGCTGCTTAAATTTCCATAATCTGGCATTTAAAAATCAAAACTATAAAGCTTCATCAATTCTTCTTTTACTTCTAGGTTGTTGTTGTTGTTGTTGTTGTTGTTTTGCCACTTGGGGGCAGTGGAATGAGACATTTTCAGAAATTATATCGTTATAGCGAAAACTAGAAAACAAATGCCAATTTACACATCCAAAACCAGAGAAAGCTCGTGAGAACTGAGGTGACCTTGTTTTTTTATGCAGTCTATTCTAGGGCTATATCACAAAACTAACAGTCAATAAAAAATGTTCCCAAGGAGTTATAAATGAGCCGTTAATAAAAGAAGGACGAACAATAAGAGACCAGAGGGGACACACACGGCTGATACAGCGAGGACAGGATGCTCTGACTGTCCTCTGGTATCGGCTCGGGTTTCAGATACGCCTGCAACACGACCTTCTGTCGATACATCCACCCCCTCCAAAACCGGCCCCGCTTTACGAATCTGACAAATGCACACGCACACACAGTGATTTTATTTGATCTGATTGGTGTGAGGCAGAGCTTACCACCACTTAGCCTGAAGACTTCCCTTTTAACTCCAATAGCAGGAGGTGCCACACAGTCTGTTACACACACGGATGCATGCAGGAGGCCCATGCACATTGGCACACACACACACACACACACATACACACACACACACACACACATTCATCAAGCATTTGCAATCATGCTTCTGGCCTCCCATTGGACCCATTTCTCTCACACACACGTATATAAAAAAGATACATAAAAAAATCTCAAATTACACACACACACACACACACACACACAAACATTCTGAAGACAGAAAGGGGGGGCATGCTGGATTTTTACCAGACCCTTTAAAGGTTGTGTGTGTGTGTGTGTGTGTGTGTGTGTGTGTGTGTGTGTGTTGCGGAGCATTTGCTAGAGTGTTTTAAATGAAAGGGGTGGGTGACTGATGAAGGAATGATGGGAGTGGATACAAACACGCCTCCATTAGCAATCTGTCTGTGAATAGCCTGAGAGCCAAGAGCACCATACCATTACCTAAGCACAAAGAGGTGATTACTGCCCCTGAGAATACCATCAAAAGAAAGGCTCTATTATAAATATGCTTCTGCTCCAAGATTTGCAGACACACTAATTTGACAAACAAAATAGCTGTTAGTTTTCTAATAACTAAATATGCCCATACGCTATGTCTGGCGTAGAAAACTTTGTGATCCCGAGGCTACGTCTGTAACTTCAGTTCCATTTCATCCCTGAGTGAGTTCAGACCGGAGCGTTGGTTATGCAACATTTTCTCTGAATTAGAAACAATATCATTGGTTGAGCTGAGCAAAGACGAGACATTTTGCTTTTAAATTTGCAATTTAAAGTCATAAAATAAATATTTCATAAGTGAAAAAGAAATAGCCCACAATATTAGGATATGCAAGAATCCTCATTGCAGTTCACAGATGTTTGAGACTGAAGGTAAATATGAAATGTTATGTCGTTATATTTTATATTGTGAGGGATTTTTGATGGTGTAACCTATGTGTATGTTTTAGTTCTGACAAACTTTTAATAGTTGCTAAAGTTCATTTTAGGTATGAGCATTACTTCCCTTCATGGTTTTGTGCATATACTCCTCATTACTCCTGGTTTTCATGTGATGGACGTCTAATTTGTGTGAGTTAATTATCTTAGCCTGCTCCTGATTACAACACAAAGGAAAATATGACATATATGTAGTTTCCAAAATAAAATAAAATAACTTTTTCATTTCTATCCATGCCATGTGTCAAACCTGCTTTACAGTCATAGCTCCGCTGGCATTTTATAACCTCCTAGCAATCATGGCCACTTAGCGTTACTTAGAGTTATCCATTTCATACATTTTTCTGCTCAACTGATCAGAAATGAGGCACTTTGCATTGCATTATATTGAACACTTTCTATATGACTGTGTAACCTTGGTTACCATACCTTGGTTCCAGTCATTCCGCAGCAGGGATGTTCGACACAAGGTTGGATTTGGTCTTCATTTTTAAAAGTTAAAATGCATTTTTTATGCTCTTATTATTATTTTATTTAATATCTGAGCATGACACTTCACACTGAAGTCAGTCAAATATGGGAATTAAGAATACAATACAATATTTTAGAAAAAGTGTGGGGACTCTTGATCTGACAACACAACCCATCTAGAATTCAGGGTCACTACTGTCACACTGCATGTGGACACAAAAGTAATTTCAACTAGCCACTTAACAAAGAAATAGGTTCTTGTCAGTGTGTTACGTCATAACTCACATATAACTTTTGCAAAAAGCAGTCATGATCTGTCGTTCCTGTAGTTCAATTTTGGTCAAGTTTAAGCACCTGAAATCATTTGAGATTAAGGTCAGGAAAAAAATATTTTCATGGTCAATAGTAATGAAATCAGAGTTAAAAGTACCCAGTGTTGATTGCAGATAAGAGATGTGACTTGAACTACAGTTTGCCAAATCAAACCCAACCACACGTCCCACTTGCCTGCCAAATATGTTTTGCAAATTGCAATGGTAGAACAAACGTAACTTATTATTTTTTTACTTCCACGTTTAATACTTCGAGTGGGCAGTAAAAGTGTTCACAGGTGGGAAGCCAGTGAGGGATCTACATGTTACCGCATTAGTGACTCCTACTGGTTGGCGTGGGTGCTTACACAGTGGGGAAGTGGAATGGAAAGAAAGGGAGGGGGGGTTAATTAAAATCCAAGCATTAGAGCTCATCACTGGCAGGTGAATAGAACCGTCTGGTGACACCATGTGTTACAGAGGAAACCCCAGCGAAAAAAAAGATGGCTCAATTAATTGGCAGTTTAAAAAGCCTGTTTTACCAACATCCTTACACTGCTCATTTACCATTAAGTGCGAGATCAAACATCCAGCACGATGAACACAGGGATTATCCAGCAGATTATAATAAGCCTCTGTTTGCCTTTGAGGAACCTCTCTTTTGTCGGCCATTTCCCAATATTTCAGCAAGCCTCCCCGGTGAATTACCTCGGGCCAGCCAAGGCCACTGGCTATTGATCCTATGGGGGGCTTAGGGTAACTACGCGTAGGTCGGTCTGGATGGCGTACAACTGGGAACAGTAGGGATTGTGTGTATCAAGATGAGCGCTGTATGATGGGGTTGTATGAAGCGGGGAGAGCGTTAGTGTCAATGTAAAGGGAAGGGGTTTAAAATGGTAATGCAGCACTGGGCCTCAGCTGGGACCAAGAGTGGCAGGTGGAGACTGGGGGAGCCAGGACCCTCTGGAGCCCCATCAGTAGCATGCTGTGTCATGTGATGTGTGTGGGTGTGTGTGTTAACAAATGTGAAGCAATTACAATGTGTATCAGATATACTGAAGGAAATATGCAGCAAAGGATTGAGGGGGGATTTGTGGGAGTGCTGGATCAAAGATGTAAAAATCTGTTCAGTTTATCTTTGATGTTTGATCCAAGGAGGACACACTAACCAATCAAAGATATTGACTGTGTTCATTATTCACACCTGGCTGCTTATTAATGAGTCAGTTATGAGATTTGAGTGTGTGTTTGTTTGTCCTTATGCATGCACGAGTGTGTTATTGGGGGACCGCTCATCCATTTCCTCTATATGGGGGAGCATTAAGGGCTCCGTCCGTTGTGGTTGTGCCCTGTCCACTTCCAGGAGACATCCATCATAGAGGGGCCCCCCCACCCCCACCCCTCCTCCCCCACTTCCCAATCCCCAGAGGACAGCCTTAATGAGAGCCAGATCGCCCCACCCGTCTGGGCCTTATGGTGATCACCTTCCGTACAGTACGGAGACAGAGCAGACCACACCTGAACCCTGGCTACACACACGCCAACGAAAACCCAGTGTGGAAGCCAAAATTAAATCTGTTCCTATAGCTTTAATTGCGCCATGCTTCAAGTCGAGTCAAATTTATTTCTAAAGCACATTTAAACTAATTCAGAGCAGAGCGGGGAGCTAAAATCACAAATCTCAGAGGGATAAGCACCATTCACTGATTCAGTCCCATCAGGAGGATTCAAGTGCTGAAAATATACATTTTTAATGAGTCTAAAAATATAAAATATGTAAGTCCCCCCCTGCAGATCAACAAATCTGATTCATCTGAAAATCTGTGTTTGCTGTTAATTCCCGCCCACTGAATCCTGCTGAACATCAAATGTTTTGGCATCCATTCTTCTGTGATTTGCATGGCAATTATATTCCATTGTACAAACACAAAAACACAAGTAGCACCATGTGCTGTGTCACGGAAGGACAAAGCCACCAATGTATGGGTATGAATTTAAAAGCCTCCCTTAACGAGTTTAATATGAATTGCAAATGAATCTGTGCCATCAGAGCAGCTGACTCTGAAAAGACAGAGTAATTTCAGCCCTCCCTTTTCGTCATTGTCTGGCGTGACAGCCATGGTGTCTCCAAATTAATTAAAACTAAGCGAAGGCCTCAGAGATTGAATATATAAAGTAATTTTGAGTCCTTTGAAAAAGTAAGTGTTTAATGACAACTGAAAACACCAAACATCTAGAAATAAGGAAATAAAGGAAAGAGTTTGGCCATAATGAAACACAAGTTAATGACTGCCATTTGGTTCAAGCTAAGTTTAGCTTTAACCAATATTTTAGACAGAGCAACAAACAGCTAAAGGAGATAAATGATGTGTGGTGCATGTTGAAGTGTCAGAATGGATCTGCATTGATGTACTTAGTACTTATAGTAGTAATAGTTTACATTTACATGTAGCTGACACTTCTATCCAAAGCGACTTACAAAAAGGGAAACAATCAAGGTACGAGCCAAGGGGTATGTCCTTAGTCGGAAAAATACAAATATAGGATTAAACCATCCACTGTGTGGAAGTCGAGGAGCTTGTATAGTAGAGTTCAGAGTAATACTAGCAGCTCTGTCCTGCTCTATATTTGGCTTTTGGAAGTTGACACTCCAGTAGCTCCAGCCAAATTTGCATTAGATAATGTTGTTTTTCGATAAACTCTAAACTGATTATTTCTCACCCAACAGTTTCTTTTGTAAGTTCTGCTTGAGTCTAATAATATTTAATATCATGGCTGATTTTTCCAGCCTCGTCAAACGGTGTGTGAATTAACACAACTTTAAACATTCAAATTGTGTGTAGTTCATTCACCAAAGTCTAATTTTGCATGCAGATGATACACAAATTCTCCCCATCTACTTTTGTGAGATAATGTATTGTAAAGAGCAATGTCCACTTATAGAGGACGGAAAGGTCAAAGCGACACAAGACTTGTGACATGTGTGAAACCAATACTCAGTGCTGACCTGAGAAGTTATCATAACATATTTAACTTGAATCATGATCTTTTCTTAAACATAAGTAGTTTTTGTGCCTAATCAGAACTTAAAACTGCAACTGTTTCATGTTTACCACGTGTTCAGTATTGTAACCATGTCCACAAAGCTCACCTGACTTCATCCTTTCCTGTATGTCCAAAACCTACGTCAAGGCTAAGAATTAGTCTTTCACCTGCATGTAAAGTTGGATTTCTGCATATGCACTGCACGCAATTTGAATATGTAAAGTCATTTTATTTGTACATGGATACCGGGTTGGTATTTTCAACAGTCTTACAGAGATTTAGCATTGTCTTACGCCTGCTAGCTACAGCAGATAAAATCTACTAGAGACAGTCTTCATTTCAGCAGACAAAATCAATGTTTATCGGCTAAAAATCGGCCGTTTTCTTTTAAACACAAATAAAGCACTTGACTATAACAGTTTGTTGTGTTCTCCATGATTTTTTTTTCAAGATATGATTTCTTGGAAATGAACAGAAAACACTGACAATGCAACCTATCAGGTTAAAGCTGTGCCAGTAACTCAGAGTCAATAATATATCAATAAATCTCGCTGCACCTCAAGAACAAAATACAACCTGCCCCCACCACCGCCGGTCTCCATACTGTGACAGAACCTGAAGAAGTCAGCTTTTATACACAAGCCCAGCTCTGGTGACAGTCCCCGGGGTTGAAGCAAAGGTCAGCGGAGATGTGTGAGGTTGTGGTAACACTGGCTTCACCCTTTAACCTCCAGCTCATTCGAGCCTTATCTCTCCAACCTCTATTTTCCCTCCTCTTTTTTTCACCTGTCACGCCATCTTTCCGCAAGAAACCATCACAAGAGAAATGTGAATTTCCAGCTGAGCAATTTTAATGGATTCCTCCAGAGCTACAGCGAGAGAAAAAGCTGTGTGTAACATGACCCCTGTGTGCCTATGCGGGGGGATCATGCCAATGTAGGATAAAGCTTCCTGCTAATTGTAACAGAAGCCGAGCTGACCAACGCTAACCGCTCTAATGCTGGAGTCAACCCAAGGTCAGAGTGAGGAGATAGAGCTATCGATCCCAGACAACACAGTAAGGAGGAAACTTCCAGTCCATCTGAGGGCTCATTGCAGCGTTGTTCCAGATCCAATCTCCGCTCCAAACACCATTAGTGGATCTTTGTCAGGGGCTCTGATCTCAATTGCCCTGGTGAAGCTAAATGTTATTTTACTTAGAGAGACGAGGAGCGATTTGGAGGAAGATACGCTATATCTCATCCTCCTTGATTGTCCATGATAGGGTTTAAGAGAAAAGACTCCTACGCAGAAATGTAATGTTGATTCAGTAAGCACTTCAGTTGACCCTCCATTTGCTGTGTGATATTGCATTGATAGAAAAATTCTGGTTTATTACATCCTATGTCTTATTTTCATATGTTCGGCTATAATTTATATCAGTAATATATATAGACAATGTACTACTGAAATCTAGAAATGTGGTAACACCACTAAAAAGTAACCTTGAGAGGCAGGTGGACTTTAAGATCAGGAAATGAAGAATCCATTTTTGCCAGTCTTCAAGCTATGTGCTTGTGTCTAAACTTGAGTCATTCAGACCAGTCGGTGTCCTATGAGGGATTTCTGGCAGCTACAACCTGAAAACATCAATGGCAGTTGCTAAAGAGATTAGCTTAGCATTAGTTAAATCAGAACCTGAGAGTAACCCTTCATTCAAAGAAGAGTAAAGAGCAACACTGAAGACTTTCCTTCATGTTTTTTCTCATCTTCGACTTACTTTGGTAACAGTTTGACTATGTTGTGGTTTGTTGATGTTGTTGGTTTAAGTTCACCTGTGATAGATGGTGTTAGACAGATGGTTCATCCAATCACCTGCCAATTATTTTTGCACCTGCCTTTTTCCAACAATGATATATCGTTCTATAGTAAATATCCATCACAGTTTCAGGGACTCTTGATTGACCACTACAGTGTAAGTAAGTTATTTTTCACTAGCTTGCCTCGTTCTGTAAGAAGGTCATCATTGAAGAAGCATACATATATATATATTCAAATGGAATCAATCAAAAACTTTCTACTCTAAAAGTTATGATAGTGAGAAATAAACTGAATAAAAAGTTTACCTCCCTCGATAATATAACATTATACCCTTCATGCAAACATAACTTGTAGTTAATGAGATTTAAAACCACATTTTAGGATCCTTTCTATTCAAGTTAGTTTCCAATTTCTTTATTACAGTGAACCACTTTAATGTGTGAGTCTGACCTCCACCAACTCTGACCAGAATGTCTGGCTGGAGAAATATCAGATAATGAAGAAGCCGCCGATCAATTCCACTGTTACCCTCTTTTCCTGGTAAATAGCGTTCTCCAGCCTTTCTGTCCTGTGGGTTCTGACCCGTGGGATGTAAGTGGGCTACAATGTCTCTTTGAATAACCATCTTTAATAAACATAAACACGGTAAGACCGTGTACACGCAGCTTCACGGGTTACAGCAGATCCTCTATACTGCTGACACACACAATTGTCCCTCGTAAAACAACTTAAAAGTTTCACATATAAAATAAGAGCTTTATAGTGCTATAAAATAATTATTATATGTAATAATAAAACTTAACTCTGTAAGTGCAGAATAATATTGTGGAATTATTCCTGCTGAAATATATATGATTTACCACAGTTTATTGAACAGGTTAATAAGCAACATAAATCGGTTTGGTGAAATTAAACGTAGTACAAGTTTTTAACTGGTTATGAGTATCTCCGTTTAATACTGATGCTTCTATATGACCCACAAAAGCAAACAAGAGTGTATAGTAACTCTTAATGCCTGCCAACTGGTCAGGCTTGAAACAGTCGAAACGAGGCAGTGAACACTACCGCTTCTGTCCACAGGGGTCGCCAGATTCAACACAAAAGAATCAGTCCTTGTAGCTGCTTTAAGCAGGCTAATCAAAAGAACCTCAAAGTGTAAAGTGTACAAGGTTAAAGCTACTGTAGAAAAAATAATAATTTAATAAAAATGTAATAAACACATAAACAGAAACACACTGAAATGGCTCCTGTGATTTTTTAGTAAAAACTTGTCAAACGCGCGCTAAGCTTCGTCTATAAGAAGACAAAACAGCTCACAGAGCCAACACTGGTCAGTCAGCAGTTAGCTATGTAAGGCTATGTTGTAGCAGTTTGCCATGAGTCCATTTACAGTTTACTGACTGACTTTCTGGTCCAGCTTTGACTTTTTATTCTGTGAGTGTGTGCTCCTGTAAAATGAGCAATTGTGATAAACCTTTGGGGTGTTTTAGAGCTGTATGAAATAGATTAGTAAGTTCTGCTGTCTTGTTAAAAAGCTGTCTGGCCATTTGTGTTTTGCTAGTCATATTTTGTTGTGCGTTCCCAGATGATTTTGGTGAGATCAATATTATCATAAATAATAGAAAGTAGAGAAAAAACTACAAAAATAAGATACAGGTAGTAAAAAAACTATAGATTTATCCACTAAGAAAACAGGAAGATATGCTGAGTTGAAAAAATACATTTTAAGTAATTTGACAACTTCTTCACCACAACCAAACCAAAACCACATTTCCTTTGTTCCTTTGTGTTTGTGTGTGTACTCTGGGTGTGTGCTGTTTGTTATGAAGTGGTGTGAACACATCATTAACTTCCAGCGTAAAGTGACCTGGAGTCAGAGGTCAATTGACAGAGCTGACAGTGATGTCAAGTGGCTCGACATGCAGCGAGCCCCATCTGGCCCGAGGGAAAGACGTGACAATCTGGTGTCACATTCACATCACCTGGTGTGACACACACACACACACACATAGACAGATATGCTTGGACACCACAGAGGCTTTTCCAGTACCTCCAGACTTTATGGATTTCCTCAGCTTAGACATGATGTAGTGTGTTTTTCCATCTGTCTAACGTGAAAACAAAAATTCACCCGATCACTTTATCTTCATCATGGGTTAAAGAGGCTCCCAGAGCTGAGCCAATGCCACTATTGAGCCCCAGTAATATACTGTAAGCTGGTTAACAAGCACTCCACATAGTCCAGATTTGGATGCATTTTTAATCTTCAATTTTTGGAGCAGTTTGTAGATCTATAGGTGCCATGCAAATCTAAAATCCGGGATCTGCCTGAAACCTTTCCTTTCCTTTATCCAGCCAAACGAACCTCAAGCAGTTTCAGTTTCTCGAATCTGGTCCCCCTGTATCTCATGTGTGTGTGTGTGTGTGTGTGTGTGTGTGTGCGTGTGTGTGTGTGTGTGTGTGTGTGTGTGTGTGTGTGTGTGTGTGTTCAGAGTATTTCCAAGTTTTCATGGAACAGGCTGAGAACAAAGCCACATGACAACAGTAACATCTGGCTCAGGCTCCAGAGATGATTACTCTGCTGCTCCATAAGAACTCATCCTCTCTGTCTCTCTCTCTGTCTCTCTGTCTCTCTCTCTCTCTCTACTGTACACACACACACACACACACACACACACACACACACACACACGGCAAGCACACATGCACAGATTGGCATAGCCAGATGGCAGAGTCTCTTTGACTGTCACCTAAACCTCCGCGGAATAGCTGTGGATATGTTTGGGTATGCAAACAGCACAAAGAGATTCATTTCTTCCAGAGGACGCTGGAGGCTCGTATCTGCCAGTTCGACTTTAGAAAAAAAAATACTTCCACCAACACTGAAAAAGCAAGATTCAAGTGAGAACCCATCATTTAAATGACGAGGAGGGTCAGTCACTAAGCAGACGAGCTTTTAGTTGCATTTTGTGGAAGTGAAAAAGTTGCAAATGAAGTGAGGAAATATGTAAAATAAGACAGATATTCCTTTAAATTATGTTTTAAAGTTTATAAAAGAAAATAAAACTTAAATTTTGGACACTCTGTGGTAGATTCAGTGACTCTGCTGTGATAGATTCCCTGCGTAATGTTTGCGTACCTGTACCAATCCAGTCCCCGTGCGTAATGCCGGTCGAAGAAGTGCGGCTCCGACCCCAGGGCTCGGATGTCCGGGTGGAGCCGCAGAAACTCCAGCAGAGCCCTGGTGCCTCCTTTTTTAACCCCTATGATCAGAGCCTGGGGTAACCTCCGACTTGCTGTCCATTCTTTCCCCGAACTGTTCGCCTCCAGCCCGGGACGACCGCTGAACGCGCCTTCGCCAAACGCGGTGGTCACCTCCTTGGCACCGCTGGTTTCGTTTCTCTCGAGCGGCCATCCTGATCCTGACACGAGGAAGTCGCGCGTGGGTGGCCTGATCTCAGAGTTTTCTGTCAGCTCTGACTCGCAGCATCCGGTGAGGAGGTAGACCAGGGAGAAGCAGAGGATGCTCAGAGAGGACGCGATGGTGAGCCGGTGGAAGAGCCGCCGCAGGTCCGCGCTCGGATGGTGGTGATGGTGGTGGTGAAAAGCTGCCATCCCTCAGACACCCATGTGGGATAAGGTGCCATTCTACCACAAGTTCAACTCACATTTCTTCATACTCTATCGCCGTGAACACACCGCTAACTCTTGGAGAGTCTCTCTCAGCGCGCTCCGCTGCTCTCCTCCTACTTCATGTTGCGCGTCCAGAGCGCAGTGAGCCTCCCACCCCCCCTTTCCCCCCCTAGAAAAACACAGCCAACCAGCCGGCTTTAGTAAACCAAAGGAACTAGTTTTTGCGTGACATCCAGAACGAGCGCCCACTTACTCACTCACCCTGGCAACGTGGGGGAAATAAAGCTCTAATATCCGAGCCGCTCTGCTGCAGGGATCTTTCTCTCTTCCCACTCCACAGGATTACTCTGCGTCTCTCCAGCACGGCTCATCTCACGGGGATTCGCATTCAGGGATGTCCCCCTCCTCCGTCTCTCTCCCGCTCTGCTTAGATACCTTAGATTGGAGGGTCATGGCCTGAGGCGTGTATAATTCCAGTATTATTTATTGGGGGAACCTGGGATTGGGATGGATCCAGTGTCCCACACCTCATATGTGCCATTATCACTCTCATCTAATATGATTGATTGAGATTCTGGCACATAACTGTGATACTCTGCAGCTTTGTGTATCTCATACACTGCCTATACAAACACTTAAGTGCATAGAATTGCTCTGATCAGTGGATCCATCAGTAGGTAAACAAATGTGGGTCATTGGTGCCATTTGGAACTGGCTTTATCACACTCAGCTGACACTGTGCTCTCTAAGACAGATCACATAATTGGCTTAGTGGTCAGACAGTTTTAGACTACATGGTGCAGCTGCCAGTAGTCTGCTGATCCTGACCCCAAAGGACAGTGTGTGTGAACCCACATTAATGCATCATGTAGAAATGTCTCAAAACCTCACATTCATATCAGCAACACTCGATTTTCTGTCAGATTCCTATAACTTTAATGAAAAACAACTCAAACAAGATGAAATTCTTAAACAAATGAAACGTGCTGTGTCAGAAACACTCTGCTGATTTACTGATTTTGATCCAAGTGGAGGTTTGCACTAGATGAGTGGATACTTTATCACTTGCATTATCAGAGGCGTGTGTTGTGTTGCAGACTCCTGTTAGGGAGCTCTGCAATGTTGGCTTTTATTATTGCAGAGTGCGGAGCTAAGGTACGGATAATAGCTCATAGGAGACTCATTAGTTCCCCCTTCCAACCACATGTGCACGACACACGCACGTACACATTCACTCACACACACACACACGCGCTCACCTACTTCATGTTCCATTTGGCTTACCCCTGTCATTATCCCATAGCAGATGTGACCCGTGCCATAAAACCACTGCATTGTCCTGCAGCGAGAGATGAAACAGATCGGCCGTCCATTTTCAACAACAAGATTAAACTTTGCGTTTGTGTGTTGACAGTCCTGTGTGCCAATCACAAGACAAGACAGGAGTTACCTGTAGATTTAATGTGTGAGGTGTATTGTGATGTATATTTTATGACAGTGGAAATGAATCTGCATGCCGTTACTTAGAATCAAGCTAAATAAAAAGCAGTTATAGTCTAATTTAGTCTGATAAAAATGTCTGTTAGCTCCTCTATCGATACAGAGTTTCCTGTCTCATTAACACTTTATTGACCAGTTGTCCCAGTTGCCATCAGACTGGACACATTGATTTACCAAAAGAGCTCAAATCCCATGAATGTCGAGATGAAGAAGTGCAACTGAGAACCCGGATTTTTATTATTAAGGGACCAGCGAGTAGGATTTAGTGCCGTCTAGTTGCTGATTGCATCCCCTTCGTGTTACCCACTCCTTCCTAATGTAAAAAAGGAACAGTGGCCACAAAACAGGAAAGACTCTACCTAGAGCCCAGTGTTTAGTTTGTCTATCCTGGGGTACTGTAGAAACAAAGCATGGTCATAATGGTCTTTTCATCCATTTGATAGTTTGAGTCTTGATATCTTCTTGGAAAATTAGTTAGTCAACTTGAGTCACTTTTAATACTTGGTTGAAGTACATTAGAGGTACAAAGAAATCCCCAGGTGGCAATTATTTCCTTAAAGGAAGTTACAGTAGTAGAAGAAAAAATTATCTTGGCACATGTCCTGTTTATACAATGAATAATTTATTTGATTCTAGTTTAAGAGGGCTCACTCAGCCTAATGATGCATAGAAATATACTTCAAAAAAGTGATGGAATAATTTCTTAAAAACTCAGCCAGTGGAAATGCCCATGGAAATGCTATCGAATATACAGTTTTCTCATTCTAAACTATTATTATGAGTATGATAAATCAAATGTTGTTCTATTGTATATTTCTTCAATTAACCGAATCAGTAGAATTATAAATTATTTCATTGCAAATACAGATCAGTGAGATGGGTCCATACTGGTAATAATAAGTCAACAAAGTCAAATGGTTGTGAATTTTGGCACACTGATAACTGAGGATGGTGTAACTTCTGCCTTTTGGGTGTCTCCAGATTATGGAAAATATTGTTTGAATACATGTCCGTAATGACAGCGATCCATCACACACAGATTAAACACACTTTTTATTTGACTTAATTAGAGAAGAAATATGCAGAGTTGGAGGTGGGGCTCGGTTCATTCTTATGGAAGCTGCTCAGTGGCACATGAAACCAAAAAAGTTTGATTCTGGGTGTAAAATTAGCCACATCTTCTGCATTGTGGGGCCCATAGAGCAAGCACTAACCCGAATGAGCATAAAATTATTAAATTAATTATTAAATTAATGATTTAATGACCAAATGGTTCAAATTCTGACTGAACGAGTCCTTTCATGGTGGTTGTGACACTCAAAAAAATGTATCAACCCTTTCACAGCCGCTTCTTATACAATGTAAGATTATGGGGAGGTATTTTGGGGCCTCTGTGCATCACGTGGTGGACGCCATTGCTGTCACTACATGGTTTGGTCGCTAATGTCACATTGGCTTCAAAGTCCGGTGCTCTTCTTGGGGATTAGTAGATATTCATATTCCATAGAATTATTTCTGGGTGACACCATCAAAAAATATTCCTGCAATGAGAAATGTCCCAAACTGACTCTAAAGTTGGTTATCAGTCCAGTAAAAACTCTATGCAGTGCTAAACTGACCCTGAAATAAGACTCATTATGAGCCCCAATTACTCAGTAACACTTACCACCAAAGTCACCCTCAACTATCTCTTTATTCCACTGTGACATGATAAACATTTATGAAGAGAGGTAGAATTGAATTTATACACGGATATAACATAGTGTCCATGAATAAATCTATATCTTTCTTGTTATTCCCTGTTTATTTTATTCTCTAACCTCCCTTCATGGATCATAAGGCAAGGTCATCAGGTGAGGTTGTGTGTCTTTTGTCTGCAGTCGCCCTGCAGATTGTTCTGTGATGAAGTGGTCGTCTATAAAAGCGGGACCCCGGGGTCAGGGCCGGAGCCCGGGCAGTGATTCATTATCTGACACGGGGCCAGAGCGAGCTGATTAATACGCTCCTGCGTCACAATGTTGGAAATGAAGAGCTCTGAAGTGTGTATATTTTAAAACTGAACACATGTCACTGTGCAATTCATTCACTGTCAATTTGGATAATGTCTCTGTGACTTTACATTTCCGGTCTATCTCACTAGTTCTCGGAAGCTTCTCTATTTTAATGCACTAAGATCCTCTTTAAAATCAACATATGAATCCCTTAAACAGAGTTAGTCTGCATCCTTCGTCCCTCCCTCCCCTGAGTGACAGTCTAATTAGAGCTAAAGTAATGGTGTATGTAATCAAGGCTAAATTACAGCCATAAGTCACTCAGCGGAGAGCCTTATACCTTCAAGCCAATCACAGTCGCAAACTAATGAACCGCACTCACTGACCGCTGATCTCACCATCCATTTCAAACATAAAGACCCCGGTATTAACTTCTGTTCCCTCAGCACCACAGGCTGGTTTTTGTGTGGTGCTCTTAAAGGGTCACTTCACGCAAATGACAAAAAAATCACATTTTCCTACTTATATCTAGCAGCACAGAGCCACACAGATACAGTAAATTGAGGGGAAATTTTTTGCTCATTTGGGTGAGCTGACCCTTTAAAACCGATCTGCCACGAGTGACGTGTGTCGTGTGTTTTTTTTTTTTTTTAAATGACCTGCTTTAAAATTCTTGGAATCGTTTTGTGAGCAGAAATTATAAAAAATGAGACACTGCAAGCAAAGAACAGTGATGCGTAAAATAAAACAAACCAGAATGACTTGTTGACTGAGAGCTAACGAGAAGATCAACATTAGGAGCTGTTTTTTTGTGCCATAAATGGAAACCACAAGAAGGATTAGCTATTACCATCTGGCAATCTGATCAGCCTTGGATTTCAATAAGGTGTTGAATAGTTTTAAGGTAAGATTAGTTCACACTGTTACTGTGTATTTATGGCTTTGCGATTTCAAATTGCAAATGAGGCTTTCAGTATGTGACAGCTGATAGAGGTGGCTGACTGGCTTTGAATGGGAAACACACCACAATGAATATCCTCACTTCTTTGTGTTTCATCAAAAAGATATACAAAGTCTCGATCATGATTATGTGCGGATGATCAATTATGTTTATAATCAAATTAAATACTGCCTGGATTTTCATCTAGGTTGATATAACATCCAGAATGACAGCAGGTAGGATAAGCTCACATGACATATAACGCACTTGTGTGAATAGAGCTGTAGTGCTCTATAAACAGATATCTGTATATGAATGCAGAATCTGTAGGCGAGGGACTTTGGCATCTGACGTGTTCTCGTTTCCGTCTGTAATCCAAGTAGTGTTGACCGATCACGTTCTAGTGGATATGGGGAGTGGGTTGCAACAGTTGAGAGTAAAAGAGGCGGAATGCATGGGCCGAAATGCAATCTTCTAACTATCGTCTAATGGTGATTTATGATTTATGTGTTTATTAGCTGCAGTTATCTGCATTCATATCCAGATTTCAGTTTAGAAAGATGAGCAGCAATGTGCCCCCCCCCCCCCCCCCCCCCCCCCCCCCCCCCCCCCCCCCCCCCCCCCCCTCCCCCCCCCCCCCCCCCCCCCCCCCAAAAGGCTAAATCATTGTCAGACGATGTGTTCTTATGAGTTTGGCATACATTTCCTTTTGATATATTGATATTTTCAGGGCACATTAGTCATTAGTCATCTGCGTTTTCTTTGCGTATTCTTTTTAACTGTCGTGTTGGCAAGCTAGAGCCAACGTATACAGTAGCAAACTGAGACATGTAGGCAGGGCCGGTCCTAGCTATGGGCAATGTGGGCGGCCGCCCAGGGCGCATTCTCCGTGGGGGGCGCACGAACGCCCGAAAAAGCAAAAAACCTCGGTAATTTTTCGATACCGCTAATTAAGTTAGCGGAGCGGGCGCCCCGGGAGCGGGGTGTTGACAAGGCAGAGGGGGGCGTCGGACAGACCGATGGGGGCGCACGCATCCAGGGGCGCACGGCGCATCCAGGGGCGCACTGGCGACCGTGAGGGCGCACGGGAAAATGTTCGCCTTGGGGGGGGGGGGTTCGCCCAGGGCGCATATGTGGCCAGGACCGGTGCTGCATGTAGGTAAACAAAATTTTGGTAATTCGAGTGCCACAACTCGAAACAGTTATTTTACTGGTTTCCGGCAAGTGCTCCTGTTCACAAATACTAAAAATTTCCGTATGCTGTCATAACGAGTTGCCCTGTTGCTGCAAGCACAATATAATGTCTAAATACTAAACCTGTCCATACAACAAACAGTTCAGTTTCCTGTCGATATTTCAGAGCTCAGTCATTCTGAAACAACACATTCTGAATGTGTCGTAAGTAACATTTAACACTTTTGCAGGGTGTTAAAGAGACAGTGAGTTATATTTGTTCTATGTAACTTCACTTTTGTTCATAAATAGGAAGTATTGTAACAGTAGTGGTGTAGTAGTGGCCTGATTACTGTCACATACACTCGTCTTTAAGAGCCTTGATGTGCCCCTTGTGTCCCTAGATTGGAGGCCTGTAGAGTCACAGCGTCTGAGCCAGAACCACACCCCAGATCAGAGGCCTGCACCTCCTGCTCCCCCTGCACCTTCTCCACCTGTCATTGATCCACACGCTGGCAAAGAAACCACACAGTGCCACGATGAAGAGTGAGCGTGTGTGTGTGAGTGTGCATTTGACCCATAGGGTGAACAGGGATGAGAGGTGCCAGATCAGATCAGAGCACTCCAAGAAGGGATAAGCTCTACTTATTCTGCTTTGGGGAGGGCTGTTTGCATGTGTGTGTGTGTGTGTGTGTGTGTGTGTGTGTGTGTGTGTGTATGAGCAATTCCTTTGTGTGAGGCCTCAGGCCTTTTCATGTGTATATGGTTTTGGTTTTAATGAGCAAGGTGCTTCTTTGACCCCTCCATGTCATAGCTGCAATGAGGTTATTGTGTAGTTGTAAAATAAAGGTCATGGTCCACTGATCCACTGAGCTGTTTCAATTAAGTCAGTCGTAGGCTGTGGACAGGTTTTATTAGTGAGCTTTTCAAAGCTGCAGTGAAATATGACATTTGTTTGTCGGATGTAGGAGGTAAATGCTGCAGTTACTCAGCTTTCACCCTTAGATCATATTTCTGACATTGGCTACTTGCTGTTGTTCATCTCCGCAAAGATGAAGGTTCTTCTGCGACCCCAGCTACGTCTCTATCTCTCTATTATCAATTCCAAAAATTTGAAGACCTCAGTCGTACAAAGCCGATCACCACAAAAAGAAACATGCATAAAGTCAAATCAGGGGAAGAAAGGGTGTTAAGACATCCTGTAATCTGAGTTTTTGGCAGTCTAAGCACAATTTCTGAAGATGGATGAGGAAAATTAAAACTTCACCATTTTATTGCCAAAGTCTGGTGATTTACTAAAGCTCAAGTCCTGTTCATTCTCTGCGTAGAAAATATTGGTGACTGGCAGTTGGAGCACTTCCAAGACTTGAATAGGCTTGAAATCTTGCTGCTGGTTGAATATAAAGAGTACAAAGCTACTGTGAAACAAAGAGTCTTTGATGAAAAGTCAAAGGTACAAGCCTGGGTACATAAAAAGTTAAGGAGAGAAGTCAAAACTAAGACTCCCAAGAGCATTTTGGCAAGACACCCTGAACTCCAAATTCTGCTGTGTATGCTGTTAATAGTGAAGTTTTTTTTTACTTCAGTGTTGAGGTGTGAAGAAACTGAATGTTAAATAAATTTTAACCTCATGAAAATCTGGCTGCTGGTTTGTTTCTGGATTGCTACAGCCAGTAGCTAGCACGCTAGCTATCAACATACCGTCCATGTGTGTGGAGGCAAAACCTCTACTCCAGAATATTCTATTCTTTCTGTTTCTTCAACTTCTTTTCTTTTTTGGTCTTTATATATATTCATGAAGTGCAGTCATACAACCTCAGAATAGTTGCAAATGTTTTGAACACATAATAACATAATATAACACATTGATCAGTTGCCATGCCTATTAGAACAGTGAGATGACCAACTGATCTGTGTGGGAGAATTGATCTAATTAGTGCTGCTATGTAAATGGAAGTCTATGTTTGTCAGACTGCTGTTGAAGAAAATCGAGTTTCCTTCCAGTTCTGTTAGTTCTTCACACTGTACATTATAAGGTGGTCACAAACAGCAGATGTCAATTTACCCAATGCAATGCAACACTTCTGGTCCAGACAGGGACTTGGATAAAAAATACACCAGGTATATATCAAGTGTTTTATTGATGGTTAACACTAGGATTTTCATGCAGGTTGATATAACATCCAGAATGAGGGGGATCTGGGCTCTTAACTGGCACAGCAGGTACTTTATATAAGGTCACACAACACTTCTATGCTAATGTTACTTGAGTGTGAGTCGTGTTTCCATGGTCTGAAAACTATAGTCATTAGAGTCACTATATATATCTACATGTGAATACTAAAACTGTATACAAGGGACCACGATTTTGGTTTCTGTTTGTAGTCCAAGTAGTATTGACCAATCATGTTTGATTGGATTTGGGTTGTCCATGTAGAGAGCAGAAGTGCAATCTCGGAACTTACCAGCTATTTATTCAAATTATTTTAATGTTATTTTCCTTCATATGCAGATTTCTGTTCATAGAAATGTATATTGTATGTATATTTCTTGTCATTTCAGGTATGAAGTTGCTAATCGCACTACAGAAGAACTCTCCATCTCTATCTCTATCTGCATATTTTTTTCTGCATATAAACTGGAAGCCCAGAAACATCAGACGTTGTCCCCAGAGACAAGATGGGTTCTGAGTTTGCCGTATTCTTAATTAGTTTTATTCTTTGATATATTGATATTTCAGGACTCGCTGGTCATTTCTGATGCTGGCTAACTAAAAGCAGTTCCTGGTCGCAGGTCAGTACTTTGAATAGGCACGTCCGATTCATCAAGTCTGACTCTGTCTCTGTGAGGAAAGACAGGTCCAGTCAACATGAATCACCATATAATGATGATTTATGAAGGCTGAATCCAGGCTACTTGATTTGTACCCAACTCTGAGTGAAGCTCAAAGTGCTCTGCAGATGGCAAGTTTGGGATTGATGTCAAAGTCTTCACATGTCATCAGAGACCTATTATTTTACTTCTCTTTCCATTCAAAGTGTTGGTTAAGTAATCCAACAGTGTATGAAATCCTCTTTTGGACAGTGAAATCAGAGGAGGCTGTGTCCATGTATGACCATTTTTGGTCTATCCAAAACAGGCAATGCAACAGTCACATCCACTTTACAAAGCAAAGTGTGAAAGTTAGGCAGGATCTGAACTTTCTCTCAAGGGTACAAATCGTGGGTACAATCGAGTGAAACACCATGAATGCCTTCAAGGAGACAGAAAGTGTGCACCGATATCCCCATTGGTACAATTCATTACTTTGAGACTACAATGACATGGGAAGGACACAGAGTTCTTGGAGAAATATCAGGAAGGCAATGGGATACAGGAGAAATCCATGACGGAAGGTTTTCTCCTTGTCTCTGAGTGTGACCACGAAAACTTTAGAGGTGGCTAGACAACATGCTGTATGACCTATTTTGTTTGAAGCCCAGTGACCTCTTTACCTCACTTTATCTTGACTTTCCACTGCCTTGCTCATGGGTCATACTTTGTCATGTCTGCTCCAGAGCTCAAGAACCAGCAGAGGGGTTTAATGTGTTTGGTAGGTCGACCCTAATCTTTTCTAATGCCCTGCTGCTGGTGCGTCTGTCAGCAATCACTACACAGTGCGGCAGAGTCGGGCTAATAAGCCGAGCCACACCCTGTAAACCCTTCAAGTTACAAGATTGAAGGGATGAAGGTTTCTCACATGGAAGGACGGACAACATTTACAGTTTGTTCCAGATCTGCAATGAGCCTGCAGGTGCTGCATGATTCTCTGTATCGACAGAAGAGTTTCTCTATGGATCCTAATGGAATAATAATGAATTGTAATTGCAAAGAGCCCTTCCCTGCATCTCCATGCATTTTTGGTATTGACCCGTCTGCAGTCAGCTGAAGCATGAACACCTTGCATTCCATATTGATTGGGCTTTTACAAGGAGAACCAGCGGCGTGATGTATTTTTCCGCATCGTTTTCTGCCATTAAAATGTATTATTATGCTCACGCCACAGCAATCGTATGCACATGCATGAATGCTCACCAACACACACACGCATAAATGATAGCAACCAACCTCACAGAGTCACAAGACCGGACTCTAACTGCTAGAGACAACAGGTTAATGTCCTGGCACTCAAAGGCAGAGAGTGGCGAGAAAGACAAAGTGTGAGTGCAAGAGAGACAGATGAGGAAAAAAGAGATTAAGACTACCTGCTGGAAACCCTGTCCTCATTTCCGCAAGCCTCCAGACACATCTGTTAGCATTGTTTAACATCCCTGTCGTAAAGAGAGACGGATTATTGCTCCCCGTGGCCTTTGAGAGGAGGGAGGCTATGTAACAACATGGATGTTATCCCAGATAAATCTGTTACCCGGGGTTTGTACAGGGATACCCTCTGCAAGGGGATTAAAGACAGAGAGAGACTATAGCAATACAGGAGTAATACCATCTAGTTTACTGTTTCACCTTTTATAAAACCCGCTGTCACGGAAAGAAGGACTTCTCCCTATCAAAGTACATCCACAAGGGTGTGAAATTTACAAGCTCATTTTAAGGTCCACAGACGTTCTCCACAGCTAATGGATGTATCATCGGCGTGAGTCCTGTTTATTTTTCTCATTCCACATTTTCATTACAATAAAGAAAAATTAATCCTAAAAAGCGCTTGTATGGATTTGTTGGAATTATTATGCGCTCTGTCTGTCTCCAGGCTTTTATTTGATTACAATAAAAAAGGATTTGTTATGGATATAAACTGATTTAGCATTTTGGACTGTTTGGATTTACCAAAATTTAAAAACAATAAGACTTTTGTTCACACTCATTATCATTCATTTATTTGCTTCAAGTGACCCGTTAGCATTCCATCTGACAGTGTTTTTCTAACAAGAACACAGAACATGCTGTATATTAGCCCATATTCATGTGCCAGATCACGAAAGTGGGCTATGTTTAATCACAATTTATCATGCATGGCTGAACTGTGGATTAAGTTTTCCCTTTTGTGTCTCCTACTACTAGATTAGCGCCCCCTTTGACCCCTAATCTCAAGCAGGATTACACCCCTAATCTATTTAGCTACCTTTCATCACATTTGAGCCCTCCTACAAGTGTTGATGAGTGAAATATTTGGAGTGAGTCTCATCACCTCTTCAAAATCCACTCACATCAGGCTGTTGAATGATTCATTTCATTTTATTTTCTCCAAAATTTGGCTCAAATACAGATGATTTTTCTGAATTTGAAGCATTCAGTGTCCACGTCCACATTTCAACTCACATATTGTTCACATCCCCCAAATCAAATCCCTCTCTTCTCCCCCTTTTCCCCCCTGACTCAGGTTCTGACAGCGGCAAGTAGCCGGAGACTGATGACCCTGTTCATTTAGCCGGCCCCTGGGGCCTTCATCTCATTGGCTCTTAATGGGACACACGTATGGATACACAAAAGTACACGCAAGTGAATACACACCCACACAGTGACACATTTGGACCATATGGGAGTGTCTTTCATTCAGTGGCTTGTAGCTAATGTTTAAAGCACAGTATGGCTTTGCATTCACCATTTACAACATGGTGCCATATTCTACTGCTGTGTGTTAGTCCTTTTAGTCCTTAGTCCTAGTCTTTAATGCTGTAACACTGCGTAAAAAAACCCACTTTCAGAGTGTAATACCAGTGCTCGGCCTCTGTCTTTCAGCATTTAATTTCACCAAGCTCTCACTTTACTTTTGTTACTTCTTGCTCTCTCACTCTCTCCTTTTCTCTTCTAAGCTTCCTCTGTCGACGTCCCCTTCTGTCTTTTCATCTCTGCCATGATGTCCATAGAAGCTGCTGAGCTGGTGCTCTGCGCTCTAACTCCTGGCAGCCCGGCTAACAAAGTGGGTTAGCATTAGCTAACAGCAGCTGTAGTTCACAGCAGTTTATTCTATTGTCCATCAGGAAAGTCTGTTGATAACTGAGAGTTTAGGCAAAGCAGCTAACATTTCCTCCCAAAAATATGATCCAGTTTCACCAAAATCAGTTAAATAGTTGGTATGAATTAGTGCTTCGCATGGGGTTGTGGGTCTGCTGGAGCCTTAAGTTACCAAGTGCAAGAACAGACATACGAATAACATAGACACCATTCACCTGATAACAGTGCAGAAACAAAATGATTTCAAACCTGTTATTTAATGGTACATGGGGCTAGCTCAATGATGAGTCATAATATCTGTATGAGCGGCTTTCTGTTGTGTCTGCACTGGAGCTGTTTAGCCTGCCCGGCATTTTATTCTCTCATTTTATTCTATTAATACATTTTATTGAAGAGGAGGAAAAATCTCAGTCAGTGCCAGCCAATGTCAGTTAATAAGCTATTACGGTCTGTTGGTACTGTGACAGTAATCAGTAAAGATGATAGTTTGTTATTGGTCAGTGGCAAAAAATTGTCCAAAGGTGAACTCAACACTAAAAATGTATTTTATTTTGTACCATGCTAGCTAATCCACTAATGCCATAATTTAATTCAAATGAATGCAGCATATTTTTTGTTTAATTTTTAAACATATGTTATAAGCTGTCTACAATGTATATTGAGTATATTTGATGTAACAAATGTGCATGTTTTAAGCCTTATCTTATTGAACAGCTAATTAAGTCAACAAACAGACATTTTGTTGATAGTGATCATTATGTTGATAAGATGCCTTTCAACTTGGTATTACTGTATCTGACAACACAAACAAAACCACACAACAAAACCTTGGAATATTTTTGTTGTTAAATGGATCCACTATTCCTAATTAAACCGTGAAAATAATCCCATCTTGTAGAGAGGTAAAGCATGAAGGACGGCTTTACACATTTTTTCCTTGTGGTTTCCATGTGCCTGTGTGTGTATTTTCCCCCGTGAATGCCAGCTGTAGGAAGTGTATTCCCACTGAGACAGAAGCCCATCTGACTGAGCTGTGACATATGCTGCTCTCACCTAATGGACCCGCACATAGAGACACTGCTCACTTGTCTACAGACGCACAAACACATGCAGCCTAATGGGTCTATGGTCTATTTGCACTTTGTATCGTCTTTATCAAGAACCATTTACAGTCAATGACAGACGGTTATTGAGGACACCACTGTTGTTTACCACTGAACCACTCTGACTCCCTGTCTGCACAGCAGCTTTACATGTAAAGATTGAAAAAGATAGGATGAAGGAGATCTGTATTATCATATATCTATTATCAATTTATTTTAGCCCGATTTAAGATTCAGTCATCATCTTGCTAGCTACAAGTTGGTCTCAAATCATGACAGTCAAGTCTAAAATCAAGTCCCAAGTTCTAAATATTGAGATCATGATTGATTGATTATTTAATTATTTTTAATCACAGGGTTAATTTAGGCCACCAGAGATTTTTTTTTGTGTTGCCAGATATCACCAGATATTCGACACCAACCAGAGTGACATAATGACCACTGCTCAGTGTAGAGAGAACAGACATACAGAGCGAACCATGGATCTAACCAACCATGAGCAACTACTGACAGAACCAGTGGAGCTCTGACAGTCTTTATAAACATATTCACAGAGTTCCTGTGTGATACGTGTGTTGAAGTAGCTAAGTTAGCAGCTCAAAGAGTCTAAGAGTCTAAAAATGTAGAGTAGGCATACGTCACATTCCTGTCTTCATAACAACCACACCAACTTAAATATACTACATTATCTTGAGATCCAGTGAGGTACATATATATATATATAACGCTAATTGTTGTTCAGAAATAAACACATGACATAATTGTTTCATTGATGAGCCATAGGATTGGAGCTCCTAATAACTACAAAGGATACATGATTCTTATTTTATGCTAATAACTGGCAAAGACCTTTGAATTAGCATTTTCCATCAGATGGGGCCATGATGCAGGAGTACCGACACTATTATTTATCTATGAGTGGGAGAACAGTTGTGTGAGTATGTGGAGTGGAGTTAGGCATATTTAACATTTATTTTAGAGATGCACAGCAAATTTCATTGTACATGGTGCAATGACAATACATTCTTTTCATACTATTCAATTCTGTTCCAAAGTACTCACATGGAGTGCTCTCATCTATGATGGAAATTAGTCCCAAACGGTTGACTCAAGGTCATCATTGGCCTTGGAAGGTAGATAAAACAGCAAACAGTACGTTTGGTATTCGTTTGGTATACCATAGAATTTGGTATTTGACAATATTAACACCAGCATTAGTGTGTTTCATCACAGTACAGTCATAAGAGTTTTAGTTTACATTCATTACATACAGTCATTTAGTTTACAGCTCAAAAATATGTTGATGTCTGCAGTATCTCTGTAATCTGTTTCAGGGGCATGGCATTGTGCATGTTCGCTCCCTGGCTTAGCTTTTTCTAATATGAGAAAGCATGTAGCATCAAAATGTCTGCTGTAAAAAATAAATATGTGGACCCTGGAACTAGCAAACCTGAATGAGTGTTTGACATTCAAAATATCTATTGGTAATGAACAAGATGTGGGTATAAATGGTGCCAGAACAAATGGTCAGTCTGGACTGAAGTGTTCCAGGGATGTCGTGGGCAATCTGTGGGGAGGTTAGAGAGTTTGAGGAGTGCAGTAGCATCAGTAGGTGTCACCTGGAACTGCATTTCCCAAGAACAACAGATGGACTTTCTTTTCAGATTCACAGGATTATTGAGTGACTTGAGGCAGAACCACCTCCCCATGAATATGTAGGTTCCTCCAGGATTTTGTTGTGTATCTTTATTTTTTTAGATTTATAATAAGCCTTTTTGGGCACCCAAACACTTTCTGGTCAGGGTTTTTATTTAGGGGCCTAAAGTTCCAGGGTGACATCAACAAAAACTCTCAGCTGCCTGACAAAAAGTATTCAGTTTTTTGGTATTGTCAGGTCTTTAGATGAGGTCATGTTCACCTCCGCCCTGCCTCTGCCAAGAAGGGCTTCACTGCTGAAGACTAAGCACATTCTGAGAACCTTGCAGTCAAACACAATACAACTCAAGTCAATCAAAGATTATTCCAGTCTCCGGCCTTGCCCCTGAGAAATGTTTGTTGAGCTAAAATCCTAATCTGCCAATATTTACCCTCATTCATGTTGGGTAAATGAGTAAATAACATCATGGGATTCTAATCTAAGCATTGTCTTTTACATAAAGGCTAATTTTGAACTCACTTCATTATAATTTTATATATATATATATGTATGTATGTAAAATACAGACATTTTAGAGAAATCAATGTTATAAATTTTGTTTCAATAATTTTCTGCAAGATTGTCATTTCTTTGTTTAAGGCATGTCTAAGCCAGCCAGCCTTGCCATTATCTACATACTCTAATACTCCCACAGAGACCAGAGCGGTTTGCCATTATCAGCTGAGCAGAGGAGATCCCAGCCAGCAGTCCCTCCATCGATCCCCAAGTCCCCTGAGTCCAACACTGCTTCTACCGACGTCCCTATGGTGACCACTATAGCCAGGCCTCCATCAGGACTGATAACAATCCCAAATTCATCAAATTCTAATAGGCTGTTAGAGTAACATCAAGTATGCTGCCCTACAAAGCCAAAACACAATACTACATATCTGACTACATACACAGACTTCTTGGCTTTGATGTCTGCTTTACTTTGACGTATTTTTTTTTATATAAATGACAGATAAATGTACAAATTCTATGCTAACAACATGAAATACTTGCAGTAACTACAAAATCACAATTTTGATCACATACTTATTAAATATTATAAGCAGTATTAAGTAAGATTTTGTATTTGTTGCAATTTGAAGCTTACAGTTTCAGAGTGCAGTATTGCTGTCAACTATGCTAACAGCCAAACATTAAGCAAGGTCAACAACAGCAGACACAGCAGCCTGCTAGTATTACCAGTCCAACAGCAGTCAGCCCAGCTCGGCGTCTGTCTTTTACACTTTTATTTCACCAGGCTCCCCAACCACTAAAAGTCAGTCCCAAATTTAATCATCTGGCTGCTTTTTACTTAGTGACTCTCTTTCTTTCCTCTTCTTAGCTGTCCGTCAACGTCCTTTACCTCTGCCATTACATAACACCGGTGCCGCTTTTTGTCAGCATCCCTCCTCCAATGCCAGGCTGGAAAACTTCCTCTTCCTTATTGTCCAATGTATTACTAGTATAAACACTAATACTCCCCCAGTGCTCTGAGTTCACAATCCAAGCAGCCTGGCTAACAAACTGAGCTGCCAGCAGCTACAATTGGCAGCAGTTTACTTTACTGACATTGGGAAACTCTGTAAATCACAGATAGTTGATGTGGAGCAGCCATAGGACATCAGAGGAAAAACCACAAAACATTATATACAAAATATGATCCAGCAGTTTCACCAAAATCAGTGTGACCTTGCACTGTAAAGGCCATTGTAAAGGGCGCATAGTAAGAATTATAAATGCACTATTCACCCTATTAGTGTAGCATCAAAATGAATGCAAAAGTTGTTATACAAAACACTGTTTTAAATTGTAAACTAATTATTTATATTGATTTATATCTCAAAATACAGTATATCTGGTTCTGGTTGCATCTGTTTGGAAAACTGCCCCTCATGATCCCACCAAGGTTACAGAAATACAATGCTGTATTACTCTTTTACATAGGTTCAATAGTAATAATGTTTTTTTTTGTAATATAATCAGCCTAGGAAGGCATAAAAGGTATAACTTGCTGTTACACAGTTTTCTAGCCATTTATGTGATCATAAGATCATTTGCAAAATCATATTGTAATAGTAGTGGTTCGTCAATATTTAGTCATTATTTGCCAGCATATCGTCTTTCCTCTGGTTTATTCAGTTGCTCAAAGGTGTGGGAAACATGTTGAAATGTCCCTTTAAACACCTTTAAACTTCTTCTCATGGCACAAAGAAACCTGCTGAATAACAGCTTGGTGAATGAAAGCACAAGCACACAACAGAAGCCACGTTCTTTGGTCCATTATACAGTCAGGTCCCAGTAAGTCGTCACAAAGATTTCCCAACAGCCCGCATGGCCTCCATTCACAGATCCAAAATAACCCTTCCTGCCTGCAGCGGCAGCACCAATCCTGCCAGCCAATCAAACGGCTGTGTTCTACCGGCAGAAACACAACGGTTACCAGCCGCTCTTTTCATAACCAGTGATCCGAGACCTGTTAGTGTCCATATAAAAGACACACACACAGACACACACTGGACCTTTTAGTGAGTGAATAAAGAAACATGCTGTCAGCCCTGTGCAAGAGAACAAAAGTCTTCTTAACAGACAATTAGAATTCCTGCCTCTGTCCTTGTCTACATCCATGCCTGCCTTCCCTCTTTCTCCCATATTCTCCCTATCCCGCTCTGATTCCCCTCCTACCGCTCTGCACCCCCTGAACTGAACTTCCTTCAGTCCCTGTTTATGCTAACTGTCAGCTCCAGCTAGGGCCAAAGCAAGTGAGTCTGAAAGAGACAGGACACCAAAACAGTTTACACAAGGGCCAGCGGGGAAATGTAAAGTGATGTGGCTGACAGCAACACTTAAGGCTTTACTAGGACTAAAACTGTAGTGTGTAAAGTTTCTATGAAAGACAGTCTGGATGTAGAAGATGAACAGAAACTGATTTGATGAGTCAGTGAGGACTTGTTTTGCAGAGGTAATTTTACCTTAATGTTTCCCCTGTGCACTGATTTTCCATGTTCCACTCCACGAGGCACAAGAGCCTATTGTTTCCAGTTATGTGTAATTTTGGTTCACACTCGATTTCAGATGATTGTCCTCAGTTTTTGTGGAAGAAAATATAAACTTCAAGGGTACCAGAGGTAAAAGGAGGGGAGGATGGACACATTTTCATCTTTTCTCTTTGAGTGGATATTTTCCATGTCATTATTTCAGTTTCTCAGCTTTGAGGACATTGGGGTGGATCGCTCGCATCTCTGCTGGGCGGTCAGGGAGAATTAATTATGAATTATGATGGTAATAAAAAAACATAAACAGAAGACTTTTAAACATTTATTGGAAAAACTGTCCATTGTGATCCCACCAAGGTTAAACTGTTAAATTAAGTTTATTTATTAAATACAAAACTACTACTAATGGCATTATCATTATTAATATTATTAATTTCTGTCTTGAAATGTCCACTTGTGCCCACAAGGAATAAAACATGATACTTTAAAGAACCAGTATGTAGGTTTTAGTGCCATCTAGTGGTGTAGTTGACGAATTCAACAAATTTACCAAAACTCCTAAAGGCCTTATCTAGAGCCAGTGTTTAGTTTGTGATGATGATTCAATATGGCCGACTCCACGGAAGGGGACCCCCAGTGTATGTAGATATAAAAGACTATGATTTTCAGGTGATTATATACTAATGAAAACATAGTTTGGTATATTATATTCCATTCCTGCCATATTCTAAAAATAGAACACTGGACCTTTAACCTCTAAATATCATCTCCGCAATGATATATGTATACACTATACACATCTTTGAATTTCACTGAATTTTTAATAATTGACTTTGTTAATATTAATATTATAGTAATAACAAGAGTCATCATAATGATAAATGATTATGTGAGACTAACCTTGCTGCTGGCAGTGGAAGAACGTGATAACCTGTTGCTAGCTTAACATTGCTGCTTGAAAGTGAACTATGGTAGCCTGGTAGCTAGCTATTTACCCATCTGAGTAGAATACATGTTTTAACCACCACATCAGCTGCAGATGCTTCATTAGTGAGATAACCACTAATGAAGCCAACAAGACAAGACAATTAACCCACAAGCTCACACAAAACGAGTATTGTTAAGTAGAGCTGCTGCTTGAATGACACACGTGGGACCCCAAACTCTTTTTATAATAACTGATATCATTATTTTCAAGGGCTTTAATACATGATTTTTTTTTTATATATGGTACTATTCATAAGACATCCAAGGCTGTATCCTTGCCCAGGCCTAACAACACCACTGGTGACAACTGACAGGCGGTGTTGCTAGGAGATGTGCAGCATGTCTTCTTTTTCCAGCAACAATTCACAGAAAAAGAAAGGAAGCAGCAAATTAAATAAATAAACCAGGCACAAGATATGAGCATAAACTGCAAAAATGAATTTTAAAAAATGGAATGTATTCAATTTATGAGATACAAGAGACAATTCAAATAAACATCTTTTTGTTCATCTTTGATATCAATTTAAAAATGTAACTTTTGACAAAACAGAACAAAATGGACAAGACATAAATTATATATCTGAACGTGATATTTACCATGTAAAATAATCATAGATCCAGATCTAACATTTTAGTTTTTAAAAAAAGATTTGAAACTAAAGAAGATCTGTAACTGTGGAACCACTTTCAGTATAAACACAGACAGTAGCATTACACAATCTACCACTGATGATTTAAGCTATCTGTCCTTTTACCACATAAAACATTTGCAACATGAACACTGCTTAGCCAAGCTTTCTAACATTTGCACCATAAACTGTATAAAACATGGACGTGGTCTCCATGACATCACCCACAGGTTTCTGAAGAGCAGTTGTGAAGGCTTCCGCCATCTTGACAGTTTGCCCCTGCCACCTCACAGCTAATCCAGAAATGAAACAGTTTTTTTTACTAGGTTGTAAACATGTTTATTTCTGCAGTGAAGTTGGACATTTTAACATGGGGACTTGGCTTGATGGAAATTGGCTTGTTCTGTAGCCAGCCTCAAGTGGCTGTTTGAGGAACTGCAGTTTTTGACACTTCCACATTGGCTTCATTTCACAGCCACAAAGATTGCCAATAGGTTTGCACTGATTACCCCTAGATAGCTTATTCTTCCTGCAGGATATTTTAACATCTTAAGCATGATACTAGCGAGGTCACAGTGTTTGACATGCATTATATTAACCAGAGTCTTATGTTAGCTGTCATTGATCAGACAAGTAAATATCTCGGAGTAATATATGGGATCACAAGCGTACGGCATGCTGAGGCCACTGACAGTTATTGGCATCAGGTAACAACAGTGACTAGGAAGCTAACTCTAGCAAAAATATGTACACTAGAGAACACTAACGTAGGGGTCGCTGTCACAGCAGAAACATAAATAAAACGTACATTTCTTCTTTGATTAGCACAATTCTTTGCCAAATGAACAATCAAATATGGAATTTAATTTCAGTTCAGTTTTTAAAAAATGTTAATTGGAGATCAGATTATTGTTCAAAATGATCAAAACTGGTTATCAACAAAGAGATTTATCCATTTTATTTTCAGTGTTGTCATGGAAACATTTGTCAAAACAGTGCCTCAAAGGGATTAAATCAGATCTATAATGTGTGACTGAGCACTACATATTTAAATTTCACTGAGCGTGTGTGTGCACAAGTATGTTTTCTCTTGGAGTGCAGCTTATGTAAGGCACTTTTGGGTCATCCAGGGGTCACCTACAGATATGATCCTCTAGAAGTTGATAGCTATGCTGAAGCACACACGCAAGCTTCTTCGTCAATCACGAGGCGAGGGGCTGAGAGACGCAGGAAAAAAATCCAATCAAGTCCTTTGAAAAGCTTCTGCCTCTCCTTGAGCCTTGTTGGTTCAGAATATGGTGGCCTAAGGAGGCCAAGAAGGTGAGGTACTGAGCTGGGGTCAAGGCATCCAAAGACGGCAGGCTTTAGAAATCCCTGCTCGCTCAGTGCCCCTTCTGTTTCATTAGCCAGCCCCTCCTCCCATTATCACCCCCCTCTAATTTAGATGAGGACCAGGGAGTGGGTGTGTGTGTGTGTGAGGGTGGGGGTGGGTAGATTTGGCACTGTTTGTGTGTGTGTGTTCAAGTTTATTTGCTTGTGTGAGTGTTCTCCCAGCCATGCAGGATTCCAGTGATGCAACTCCTGCTTTTCTTCCTCTAAAATAGCAGCAGACCTAATGACCCCACTCTAATTGCACAGTGTCAATATTGTTGCATTTAGATTCCCATAGCTCTCATACAATATGCACAAAGAGGGATGGCTCATCAGAACTCAATACGCCGGAGCTTAGCAACTTAGCTGGGGTGCATAAACTCATATCACGTTACAGACTGTCACCATCTGTATTATTCTGCAATTTGGTTGAAATTTATGTGTGTGTCAAATTATATTTCTTTCTAGGAGGGTGTCTGCTTGCTGCTTTGGTGAAATCCAGCAATGAAGAGTGTGAGAGACTCTTTGGCAATCTCAGGAAAAGGTTACAGATTTGTCAAACAAAAGCAAATATTTGTGAAACTGCATATTCATCCCATAAAAGTCATGAGCTGCAGATTCTCGAGGAGTTTTGTGCAGTCAGAGAAAATAACTCCTGATTACGTCATCAGAGTTACATCAGCTTTGATTTAGAGCGTACAGATTTGTAACAACAAACAAGCATTGCATTATTGGAAATGGAGGATCGTGTGTTTTTGTTGACTGAACCAAACAAGGGCTAAAAGTCAAAATATCTTTTGCAATAAAAAGTACATAAACATGAGTCCCTCTCTCAATATTTTCTGACTTTTCTGACACTGGCCAGTGTTTAGTTTGTCCATTCTGAGCTGCTGTAGAAACATGACTGCTCTCTCTGCATTAGGAAAATGCTTCCTGATAAGTGCTCTGGAGCACTGGGGAACCTTTTTATCCTTAAGAACAATTCTTTGTGGTTTAAGGTTCTCTGGGGAACTGAATGCAAAAAAAATGTCTTAAAGTCACAGTTGCACTTTCAGAGCTATGAAGAACCTTTTTATGTTTAACAAACTTCTTTTGCTTTTAAAGGTTCTTTGGAATATTGATTACTGTTTCTCTAAGTCATCCTTTGCAGCAATATGACCTGATTTTGACAAACAACAACAACAAAGGAACAGATTGAACACGTTTGAACAGAAGTTTTTTGTGAACCTGAAATACGTATGTATTTGGCTACTATATGCCGAACCCAATATTTTAATACAAATTATTATATATCGAATATACTCATGGACAAATACTATTTACACTTAATTTTGGGAAGAAATGGTTCTTTGAAGAAACAATTGGTAAAAGACCCAAAATGTGTCCCCTACAGCATCTCTATAAAGAACCACTTTTTAAGTTCTAACTAGAATCTTTATTTTTAAGGGTATAGATATAAAAGGCTCATTTTAAGGTAACATGAACATAACGATTCTTATTTTCAGGTCATTAGACACTAATGAAAACACAGTTATGCATGTTAATTTCTGACACACACTGGACCTTTAAAGCAAACAATAACAATGGTAATCAATACAGGACGTACATCATCATCATCAACTAAAAATGAAAAAAAATAAAAAGCTTGAAGTAAAAAAATACTTAGGTCACGTTCTGACAACTGAGCAAACTCTGTCTATCGATAATATTATGATTATGAGTAAAGTGTGCTGAAAAAGTTTTAATAAGTGTTAATAAGTATATCATATAAAAATATTAAACTGGATGTTGTTCTAGAGATCCACAGTTCACACATGTACCTTGACAAAACTGCTGTCACAGTGGATCCTCAGTGAAAAGACACAGATTACACACTTCTTTGTCAATGGATAGTAAAATAACACATAAAGTTCTTTGTGTGTAATCGAAAACAAGACTTGGTTATTTACAAGGGCAGCAATAAAGTCAACAAATCAGCTCAGCGCCTGACATTGAACATTGAGTTATCACCCAATATGTTGACTTATAATAGGCAGACAATCAATAAAGAGACTGGAACTTTATTAACACCTCCAGTTAGACTCAGTCAGATCAATAAGGGCTCTGACATTCTAAGAGCTGCTCCCGATGGTCCAAATCAAACCCCCAAAAAGAAACGATAAGCTCTGCACTCATCAAATTAATCCACGTCCATTTTCTGTAGCATTCGTGCTTCGCTTTGGCTTTTGTTGCATTGGCACATAAAACTGTAATACTTATTCCCTGAAGTTTGCGCTGATTTAAATCTCTCTCCGACATCCGCTGGTAACATAATTATATTTGTGGTCTCTCCTGATTTGACGGTCATGAGAAACATTATAATACTTCTGTCCAAAAGCTAGAAAATTGAAGGATTACGGTCAGCAACATTACAAGTCTCTAATCTGTAACTGACCATGCAGTCTTATTCTTGTGGACACTGTTTGTGTGTCTGTGAGAAAGTGTTCTGGAGTGAAAGGACATGAGGAGCAGTGCACCCTGGGATTTATAAAAGATTAAAGCAAACTTTCGCTTTAAGATTAAATATGTGTAATCTTTAAACCAAACAAGACTGAGGGATTAGGAAGACAACTATGACTAAAAGAAAATCCCTTTCTCAAGATGACGTGTGATGCTTGAAAGAATAGTTTAATCCTGTATTGTGCGCTCCGGCTGACACGTCAGGTCGTAGCAAGGAATTTCAAAAGTTATATATTAAAGAATAATATCAGTGCAGTGTAAAAAAAAAAGATAGTCATAACAATAGAAAACATAGAAACAATAATGATGGTTATTATGGAAGTCATTGAAACTAGTAAGTAAGTAAATAAGTAAGTAAACGTCATAGAACTAAATAAGTATTAATAATAATAGTAGTAAATAAGTTGTAATAACAAAATAACAACTATATACGAGTAAATAAGTAGGTCTGTATGCATCGCTCTGTAAAGTGTTGCCATACAGTGTTTCAGCACCTGTTGTATATTGTATAAGAAGAATGTATTTGCATACTGTAATTGCCTCTATATTGTAGTTTCTGTTGTCAGTGGTGGATTCCGACATTCCCTCATAGGATTCAAATTGGACACGATCCAAAAAACACCAGCCAAAGTTCGAAGATATTGCTGATTCATTAAAGCAGCATTACCTGACTTTTTTCTTCTTTTTTTTAACACATATTTTCGTATACATAATCTATATGCTGAGCTAGGTGTGTGGTTCCTTAACTGGGTGTAGCTGGTGAGGCATGGCCATCATCACCTTCTAGTTTCCTTAAAAGCTGGAGGTTCCTGATTGGACCGGCCCTCCAATCCGCATGATGTATATTGGGGTGACAAACAAGGTTACTAAAGTTTGGGCAGCCTCATGGCAGCTATCACTCAGCTTGCCAACCTGCATCTTGGTAAAAAATTGGAAATGTTTATTATTAAATGAACTTGTTAAATTAGGTACTTGCTAAATACTTCAAATCACTCAGTTTACGGTGTTTTCCTGTTTTTTTGGTTTATCAAGTAAAAGTTAGATAGTGAGGTTTTTCTTTCCCTTTTTCTGTCAGAAGTTAAGACCCTTTTCCACTTGTAGTCTACCTCTCTGCATTTTTGTATTATTAATCCAAACTTCTGGCAATAAAACAATAAAAGAAAAAAAAACTGCGACTGTGTTTTTGTTGTTAGAGGTGACTACTTCACATTACACCTAGTTACTTGATCCACTGATAACTTATTTATAATATAAGTGCAGCTTAAAAACAGTGTAATGCAATGATTCCTCTCATCTTGTAAACAGATACACAAACTGCTCTTCCTCTGTTGTGCTTTCGACAGAGTAGCTATTGAAATGAAGTGTAAAATGAGAAATATAAATAAATATATAAAAGCCATTCCTTCTTTTATTGTTTTTCACGCTTGTTTGGATAAATGCTGATGCTTTAGGGGCTCAAGCAGCCATTTACTTCCCTTCAAGCCTCAAGCTGGGTATGTTTACATAAACGATTTATCTGCTCATCTATCTCAAAAAAAAAAAAAAATTGAAAAACATAAATGTTGAGTGTTTTTGAAGTATTTTTTGGTATAGTTGAAGGGACCTTCATCATGTAATCAGCCTGACTGGTTTAGAATGGCTCAAATCGGCAGGCTGATTGCTTTTAGTCGTCTATATGTCTCTTTTTACACTTACACCACAGGGCAGAATACAAATACCCTGCACAACAACAGATGGACAAAGAAAACCCCACTGTGCAGACATTACCTTAATACTCATTGGAGCAATAAAGTCCGCTATCAACCAATATTTTAAAATAAGAGCTGGCCCCTCTGGTGTCGTACGTGAAAGCTTAGGGAATCATTACCATGGCCTCTGCATAACCTCCATAAGTCAGGTTAGTGTCAATAACCTGAGCTTTAAAAATTGATAAGGGTGATCACCTCGCTCATGGAAAGACCATTTCTGAGCAGCAGCCGTCCCAGTGAGGTGATTCTCATATATAAGTCATGCCTAACATTCAGGATGCATCACTCTGAATATCGCTTCAGGACAATCATCTTCGCCGTGTTTGGGTCTTATCAACATATTGCTCACCAGAGAGCCCAGACAGATGATTGAGAGAAACTATTAGGCTTAGATCATTCTCAGATATTACGCCACACCTCGATGCATTTCTGTTTGATTTACCTTTAAGCAGGAATGAATCTGACAATTTCATGGCTGATAAAAGACAATGTGCTCACCATTTCACCGGGAAAACTCTTGTTGAACAATTCATATGTCGGACCGACCTCGGTTACATGCAATGAAACATACATGATCTGGCAGCTCTGCGTGACATATGTAAATGTGTCATATCAAACTGCCAATTTGGAGAGTCCAGCTGAGTACTCGAAAGAACTCCTTCCTGTCTGACATGTGGAAATGTCATAGAGCTGCATTTATTCATGTGAACATTAGAGACACATTCCTATCTGCCGGCCCCGGAGACAAAAGATGTTGAACTCCCCAGAGGAGAGTGACCTGGAGGACAGACTCACGCATACCAGCTGGACTTGACGCCAATACACACACACACACACACACACACACTCATTGAACCAGCACTTACTCCTCATTTACATGACAGTTGTCACTTTGCTTTTGTCACAGAGTTGGAGTTCTGTGACATTTTCTAACACAAATCTACCAAATGTGTTATTTTTATACATCAAGTGATCGCCAAATAAAATATCCATCATGTTTAGAGGACATGGGCCAGCATTGATCCCTACAGTGTAATCCTTGTAGGATAATAGCAGCCTGTCCTCCAGTCCTGAAGTGATGAGTGCAATAAATCCATGAGTGACATGTAATTGGACGTATTGCATCTGTGTAAACGTCAGAGCTGCCTGAACAAGCATTGTTCAGCTGTCTTTGGCACACAGCATTTGTTGTAGAGAGATCATTTATTATGTATATCATTATACATAACGTTATTATACATAACGTAATTGTTCTTTTTTCTTTGCAACTCACAAGCAATTGTTGAAACATTGGAAGGAGTGACACCAAGACACAAAAGAAAATCCCTGAAAAAAATTAAAATGAATGAATGTCCATTATTTAGTTATGTGATATATTTGACAAATTAATTGGGATTGTTAATATTTTCAAAAGAGCAAATGATAAATTATGCTCCACATAAACAAATCTCATCTCTTCGGTCACCCAGTATCATTAATAACTGTGTGTTGCTGCCACCTAGAGGACACACAGAGAGCTCACAAGAGCTGGCTTCACTTTGTGTGCCTTAAATGTGGAAAAATGAGTATGAAGTGGTATGGAAGCAAAGAAAGGTTGTAAAAATGACAGTTTTATAATCAGCTGAAGTTGTGAAATTGAACTGCAATATTGAAATTTATTTCAATAAATTAAAACAAGTGAAAATGATCTCCTGGAAAATTTCACTTTGTGCAATGACAGACTGAACTTTCTTGAATCAAATAATTGACAAAATGTAACTGAAAAAGAAAAACCTCTGATCAGTTTGATTCTATTCTATTTGATTCATGGGATAGGCTCCAGCCCCTCTGCGACCCTAGTGAGGATAAGCGGTTACAGATAATGTATCAGTGTATGTAAGTTAGACTCTTTCATATTAAATTTTGGTCTGTTTTTGTTTTGTTTTTTTCATATTTTTATTTTGAATCTCAGCAACTTGAATGTTTTTGACATTTGCACGTCTGAATTTAATTCCTGTTTTAATGAATTAATGAACAACATTAATATTTTAATCCTATATACATTGTGATGTTTAATATTAAGTATTCAGATATAATTTTAATTTTACTTGCTCAGAAGATCAAAGTCTAAGTGTGGCACTTTTTTCTTCCATAAAGTAGCTTGAAATGGAGATACGTGTTTGTGTACAATCTATAGATCTGATTCAGTGAAAAACTTACAGTGCACACATGGCAAGAATATTTATTCCGTTTATTTGATTTGTTGTTTTTTTGTATTTAGTTAATCCAGTGTCACACATAGTCTGAATAACAGAGTTTGATTTCATGAATTCCTGAAGAATTATAACTTTATTTAAATGACCACAAACTAATCTCCACATGATGAACCTGAAGTCATCGAGGGTCTGGGACCCCGAGGCAGTTGCTCACTTTTCTCAATTAGTGATCCATCCTCATGTCGAACTCATACGTTTACATATCTAAAACCATGCTTTCTTGAACATCTCTGTATGATTCCATCGTGTATTTCAGCCTCTTCTTCTTCTACTGCTCAGCCAGGACTGAGTCCTTCACTCCAGCACCCAACACAGCAAAGAGGAAGGAGGGCAGGATGGAGCGGAGGTGGAGGGCCACCCAGGGGATGGGGTGGGCCAGCACAACCTCCTTCCTCTTCCTGTTCACCGTTTGCACAATCTCATTAGCCAGGACTGACGGGCGCACTCCATTGGTCAACTGCTTGGCGATAACTGTAAAAGAACAGATGTTCATGGCTACAAAAAAATTGACATTTTAAAGATTTGAGAAGATTTTCTGTCCTCTAAACACAACAACACATCATCAGCAAAGAAACATTCTCCCTCCTGTCAAAGTGGAACACCTCTGTAATGATTTTTATGTCTCAATCCTCTCAGTCACCATACCAGTTCTGTTACTCACATGCAGACAGGGTGTTTGGTTTAGGGGCGGGCTCCTCGACAGGCGGCGGGTCGGAGGCATTGATGAAGGTGTGACTGATGGTGCTGACGACTACCTCGTACTCCTCCACTTCAGCCCGCAGGCAGTCGAAGAAGGCCTGCGCCGCATGCTTAGATGCAGCATCTGACAGGTGTTGACACACACACACACACACATACACACATTAACTCTTGTGCAAACTCAAAAGAGGTGTGACTCATTTGTAAAGAACTCTCATTCCATACATTGCAGAGGACATGCCTTGCTTTAATAGTTTTCTGTGGTGTCATAGGAAGACTTCCTGTCTGTTACAGGTTGAGTATGCAGAAGTGTTCAAGGGAACAGTGAACCGAGTTTCCTTTAAAGAATACATGACACAAGCGTGGCTTCACTCACATACTATCATAGTTTACCCTTTAGACCTACCTTGCTGAGTCTAGTTCATAGTTTTGGTTTTATTTGTTAAGATATCCATCAGTAACCACATTACAATGGAAGTGAATGGGATTTTATTTGAAATGTTACAACACATCTCTCTGATACTGTCTCTGATACTCTGAACATCCATACAATATACTGCCAGAAAGATTCACAGGGATTATTTCTTAGTAGCTCTAGTTTAAGTTAAGACTTCATTTCTATTGGTTTTAGGGTTAACTAAACATCTAAGATCACTGTAAGCAGGGGTGTTGTAACATATCAGTCTTTATGATAACCATGAAATTTATTAAATGAAACTGTGTGAATAATCCAACATGAATTAGACAACAATTTGACTTTGACCACATCCAATTGGATGCAGATGTGGCCCAGGAGGTAGAGGCAGACTGTCCACTAATCAGACGTTTCATCCCCAGCTTCTCCAGTCTGCAAGTGTCCTCGGTCAAAATACTGAACCCTAAATTGTGAGTTTGTGTGAATGTGATTAGCTTGCTTCTCCCTTGTGATCAGAGCAGTTGGCACCTTACATGGTACATAGTACCAGTGCCGTCAGTGTATGAATGTGCATACAAATGGGTGAATGTGATATAAAGTGGAAATATATATGTTATTTCCCTCCAGTCTCTCTCCTTTTCCTATTCATTGTACATTTATGAAACTGTATGAAGCCCTGTCATATGCACAGTCACAATTCATCATCTGTGTAATTTGCATTTAAACTGTCTTCACGTTGTCTTTTATGTAATCAGTAGATGCAATACAATTCAACAGCACCACAAACTCCCTCCTCCAAAATGGATCTCTATGAGAAAAAAATGGACATTAGATCCTTAAGGGAGGCAGACTTTATTTCAGGTTGTGTCTGTTACGTTAGACTCAATTACTTTTATATTGGTGTAGCTAATGAACTGACAACTGGTTAAGTAAATATTTAACAAATGATGAAATCAGGAGATGATGTGATATTCCATTACTCATGGTTATTCAGTATTAATGTTTAGTTTCAGCAGATACTTTTGTACTATCAGCATTTTTTCCCCTCCATTTACTTCTACTTTCATCCTTAACCATATGCCTCCAATGGCTAAATTTGTAGGAGGTTGTCAAAATATTTTTTTCCATGATTGAGATTGAACCAACTTTTGAAATTGAGCTGACAAAAGGGTCATAAGGACTCACATGAACTTCTGAAGGGGATAGCCAGTCTTCCCTGGATGCTGTTGACCAGCACAATATGCCCCGACCTTCTTGAGATCATTGTTGGGAGAACACCTGCCACATTATTTGGAGATTTTAGATAAAAAAGATCACTAAGAACCAACATCACACATACATTCTCAGTAATGTATTTGGTGGTGATCTTGCTTACCTTTAGCCAGAGTGCTGGGGCCGAAGTAGTTAATGTCCATGATGTTTCTGTCCAGTTCCAGGGAGGTACTCTGGACGGGAGCCTTCAGCTTCATGCTGCTGTTACAGATCAGCACATCCACGCAGCCGTAACACTCCATCACCTCAGCCACCACGTCCTCCATGCTGTCCATATCACTGAAGTCCAGGATCACCAGCTTTGGGGCAAATGTCTAGAGATACACAGGATTGTATTACTTCCCTTCTTTTCTGTATGTGTATGTTTTCTCATTACAACACGTTTTCATCAAGATATGTCCGTGCTATACTGACATATCTTTCTCATTATTTGTAGATATAAAATGATCCCACTTTAAAGTGATAATTCTACATTGTGTGAAATATGTTTTCTTGCTAATAGTTAGATGAGAACACCATCCTGTCCAATGCCGAGCAGCATGTCTGTAGAACAGATCTAGGCTCACAATTTCTCCCTAGTTGAGTGTTTATGCTAAACTAAGCTAATCACTTGCTGGCTAGCTTCATATTTATTATGACAGTGTAAGGAGTATTGATCTCCTCATCAAGCCAATTTTTTTTCCTAATCTGTCAAAGCTAAGAAAAGGAAAATCTTGTTACAAATGACTTTATATTATTGATTATATATTTGTTTGTATTGACTTGGATTTGTGTCCACATGGTCAGCATATTTCTTATCTTTGTTTACATTTTGGTTCAACCTTCATTATGACTTTGATGATAATGTCACTAAGTCTAAGTATATAAAGCTTTATCAATCCATGTAAACCAGCTATTGTCAATGTGTCTAGCTTATAAAGGAGACTGTCTTGTTCTCATTACAACAAATGGAAGGTTCCCATCAGATAACACACTGACTTAACATGTTTTATTGAGACAATGATCTCTTGATTCAGGTGCGTGGGGTCCAGACTCTGACCATGAACCACAACATTCCGGGTTCACATCTGGCCTGGGAACTTTGTAACTTATAATCCTTTTCCTCTTTCTCTCTCTCTCTCCCCTCATTTCCTGTCAACTGTCTACTGCAAATTTCTTACAAAGGTTTTAAAATGCTTAATAACAATATTTTTCAAAGTTTGTTGTCTTAAGGACGCACGTTGGCATTGTGTAATAATGTAAAACGCTTCATGATATATAATGTGTCATTATAACAAAAAAGATTTCTTGTTAAAACTGAATTATTTAGAACAATGGAATTGAATGGAATCAATGGCCATGTGCGTTCATATGTTTGCTAATTATATGATATTGTTGTCTATTAATGTGCTTTTTCCATAACACAGCTGCTCTGGACTGTGTATAAAAGATACATGGGGGACAGTGTGCTGTCAGGGAGGATATCCTGCTATTGTGTTGACACAAGGAGGAAGCAGTGATCTGGGACGTAGCAACAGAGCAGAGGATTATGATAAAAAACAAGGACAGAACCTGCTGTCCTCTTGCTCTAAACTTTAAACCCAGCATGTCATGTCAGTGTCATATGTTCATTCTTGGAGGCTATTTGAGGGATTCTGGGATTATACTAAGATCTTTGCTCTCTGATAAGAATTGTCACTGCACTGCTTAAGTTTCCAGTGTACATTAATAGACATGAGATAGTAGTGTTTACTTGAGCAGCCATAGTGAAAGATTTGTTTCTCGGCTGGGTAGTTTGCCAAAAAGATGACTCAGCACCACAAAAAGAGTAATGGTTTTAGTTTGGAAGGATTTACTCAGAGTCTGGCATATTTATGATGTTTCAAACTGAGACGGCATGCGCAATTTTTTTATTTATTCAATTTCCTCACCTCTCTGGGGTCAGCGTCATTAGTCAGAGAGTCATACAAAGACTCCAGCTTATCCCAGCTAGTCCCACACAAGATCAGTCTGGCACCACCCTTATGGAAGAGATGGGCACACTCTGGACAGAAAGAAAAAGATTTATTGAATACATTTTTCACTTTTTCAAGAACTTTTTGTGAAATGCACTTATTTGGTTTCTGGCTGAGAGTAACATGTAGATTGAGTCTTGTGTCTGTGTGCTAAATAGCTACAACCAGCAGCCAGTTATCTTAGCTTAGCATACCGACTGAAAACCCTGTCTGAAGGAAAACACACCTACCGGCTCACTAATCAACATGTTTTATCTTGTTTTGTGGGGTTATGAACCAGATTACTTCTTGTAGTAACTTCCTGCAGCCTTATTGTTATTTTTACTACTATTGTTGCTAGGCAACCAGCCAAGACTCCTAATCATTTTTACGCTTTGGTTTGTATTTTAGCACTTTTTGTAAAACTTAAGTTAGATTAAAAGATTAATATAGGATACTTTATATAACAGGATAAATAATAAGCTACTGGCAGAAGGCGATTAGCTTAGCATAATGACTCGTGGTAGGTGCTTCCTAAAAACTGCCTACAGTTCCAACACTTCTGGAGGTCGCCAACTAACACGTTATGTCATTTGTTTAAAACGAACAAGACATAGCCAGCCTAGCAAGTTACCTCTGCTTTCTGTTTATACACGAAGCTAAGCTATGCTAAGCTAAACTAACAGCATCCCTGATGTAACTTTATATTTAGTGTACAGATTTTTAAGTGGTATGGATTTTCTCCTCTAAATCTGCAAGAAAGCGAATAAAATGTCAAACTGTGACCATAGACATGCAGTTCAAAGCAAAGCTACTTGAGTCTTTGTGCACTACTTTTAGTCATGGCTACAATACAATCATCATCAGAAGGCTCAAATCTAAGATCTGAATTACTGCATAAATCAACTGTCTCTCGGCTTTGAGGCGACTCTAGTGCAGTTTCATAGCATCTTCTACTGAGACGTCCTTCATAGCAATAAAGTATGGTTTAAGAACACAACTGGGATCATTTACCAGTTCCCACCCCAGACACGGCATCAGTGATCACCACCACTTTGTTTCGCACTAAGCACTTGGACATGAACTGCATGACCTCATTGTAGATGTAATACACTCCTGCTGCCACGACTATTAGCATGGGCAATATCATCACCGAGGGAAGGGCCATGTTCTGTAGAGGAGAGAGAGAGCACAGAATCAGTGCAGGGAACAGCTACCGTCCTACTGACCTGCATTAGAGGAGCCAACTGTCTGTTCTGATAGGACAACCGGGATCAGGTTTTAGGTCTCTTAAGGTGTGGCTCATTTGTGGTGTAAACTAATACAGTGTCAATAACAAAAAGTACACCAAACTAAGTGTTATTTCATAATGTGTCTCAGACATCTGAAAGACCAGTCCATTCTCTAAATTCTTTTCTTCCTCTTTTGTGTTTGGTATTGATTCAATAATGGAAACTAACCAGTGTACTTTAGGAAAACAATAAGTGCTCCTAATGTTTTGTAAATCTAGAAGATCTCAGCATGATCTGTCAGAAGCAATAATGTGTGTTAGACAGTAACGTTACCATATCTTAAATGTATTTAGCAAAGGAGTAAACCTCAAGCTATGAAACAATATGGTTCTCTGTATTATGTGTCCCTTCCTGTCTACACTAGGAGACGTAGAATCACAGTGAAATATTGATCAGTTTTCACCCAACGGAAGTAGTGATTTTGTATTTTAAACAGTAGTTCAACATTTGTTTGCTTTCTTGCTGAGATATAGACAGGAAGATTTATACCACTCACACATTTGTTAGGTAAACATGAAGCTAGAGCCAGTGGCCAGTAGGCTTAGCTTAGCACAAAGACTTAAAACAGGGGGAAACAGCTAGCCTGACTCTGTCCAGAAGTGACAAAATCCACCTACCAGTACCTGTAAAGCTCTCCATTTAACACACTCTAATCTAATTTTAAAAACATCCAAAAACATAAATGTAAAAATGACAATTTGCTACTTTACAGGATGTGTTGGAGCTCCAACACATAACTCCCCATAAAAACAACAACATTTCATATTTACCTTGTTTTTTTAATAATTATAACATGTTAAACAATTAGCTTTTAGCAGTGCTTATGGACAGGCTAGCTGTGTCACCCTGCTTTCAGTCCTTGTGCTTGTGCAGCTGAATATTTACTGTACAAACCTGAGAGTGGTCTTGACCTTCTCATCCAACTTATCCAAGAAAGTGAATAAGCATATCTACCAAAATGTTGAACTATTACTTTAAAATGGACAAGAGTAAATGTTAAAGCATGGTAAATGTAAACCCAGAGTAAATTTCTCGTAAAGTTCTAAAAATACTTGCAGACCAATACATGCTGTATATGTTCCTGCCTTTGCTTTGACTGTGACAAACCTTTTGTGTTGTACAATACATGTGTTAAGCCTTCTAAAGGAAGAATTTGGTGGCCTTAATAACACACTTACCATGTAAAGAGAGTTTGAGGAGAACAGCTAAATATATTCTGGCTTTGCTGTCACCACAGAATGCCTTTCACTATGTCACCTCCAGGATGTTGTCATAAGATACCCCAAGGGGGGCAACCGGGGAGGCTCACATTTATAAGCAATGGATGACCTTACTTGTCCTTCTTTACTTGGGAAAACACATTAAGATAACCCCTAATCCACATTAAAACTAGTACTTATGATGACTTCAGAGACCCACTTCCATGCTTAGCACCATATTTGGGCTGACACATGACTGGATCCAAGTGGGTTAGTCAGCTTGCGAGTGCACATCTATAGCAACCACACAACAGACACACACACCTGTAATCTGTGTTATTCTTGGTTCACTTACAGCACGGACAGGGAGTTAATCCTTCGGAAAGACTGGCTGTTGTTTTTTCCGGGTTTAGTTAGGTAACAGAGGCCCTTCTCCTCCCTCTGTGTCCCTCGTCCATTCACAGAGCTCTGTTTCTGTGTCCGTCTGTCCTGTCTGTCTGTACCGCTGCTGTCTACTGCTTATAATAGCCTCTGCTTGAGTCAGCCATTAATACACACATATGTGGTGCATAGTATCTGAGGCATGTTCCCTTGTTGCCAGCATGAAGGGATGGACCACAAGTGAGTGTCTCAGCTCCACTTTGTCTTAAGGAGCAAGTGTTTGCATGGTACTGTTGTTTTAAGTGAATTACTTAGTAATATTTCCAAGTACTTTTACTTTACTTGAGTATGTCAAATGTTTACTACTTTATTGTTATATTCCATGACATTTTAGAGTGAAACATTAAGTTTTTACTCCTTCATTTGCCTTTTTTTCTTCCAAATGTGTACATTTACTTTTGATACTTCAGTTACGAGGCAATACTTTGCATGCTGTGGAAAGTAACAAAGTAAATTTACTCATGAACTGTATTTAGGTACAGTTTTGAGGTACTTCTACTTATTCTATTTATTTCTATTTCTACTTGACAACATTTTAGGAAATACTGTACTTTTTGCTCCACCACATTCTATCATATCTGACAGCCATTACAGATTAAGATTTTAAAGATATGATGCAGTGTCACAGATTAAAATACCCAACTGTGTATAAAACCATTAGCATTAACTCTTCCTTCAATACCACCAATAATAATAAACCAGTGACACAATATTCAAAATAATTTAACAGTATTAAATTCATGCAGTTATGCCTTATTTGTAAAACACTTCATCAACAGTGGTGTGGTTACAGATTGCAATCGGCTGAATGTCTCTCCTGTCAGTATTTGATGAACCTGGGGATAAAAGTATAAAGTAGAAACTATAGTGACCACAAAACTCATGGAAAACCAGAAAGGCCCTATCTAGAGCCAGTATTTAGTTTGTCCTTTCTAGACTACTGTAGCAGAACAGTAACATGGTGGTTCAACATGGCTGACTGGACCAGCTGTGTCTGTGGATATAAGATATAAGATTAAGATCTAAGGTAAAAGAAAAAAAAAATTAAAAAATATAATAATCTACTTGTGAAGTTGTATGTATGTTGTAGTGTTTCTATGTATGTATGTTTGAGTCTATCTATCTATCTATCTATCTATCTATCTATCTATCTATCTATCTATCTATCTATCTATCTATCTATCTATCTATCATAAAGGTCATATTAAGTGTGTTAAAATCTCAGTGACTGTGTTTTCTCTGTGGGCGGCGACAGTGAGCAGTTATCGCGAGACTCGGCAGAATTCCAGGCTCTTGTGTTGCTCTCTCTCTCTCTCTCTCTCTCCGCTCCCCCTCGCTCCGTTTGGGAAAGAAGAAAATAAACCTACCGCTGCTAACCAGGCTAGTTATGGAACCAAACCCACAATACTCCTTCTGCTGTTTGTGACTGGCCTGAGAGGTGCTTCCCCCTCTGCATGCACCGCCTCTACCTGGGAGAAAAGCACGGGGAACCGTTCGTATTCTCGGACCGTGTCTGTTTTTTAAAAGTCAAAGTTAAAAGACGCCAACCAGCGGAGGGTTTCATTAGCGAGCTAACTGGGCTAACCGTAGCCTGGATGAACTTCGCATGGACTGACTGTGCTGCTGCGGCTGGGATAGTAGCCTGCCGTCTTGACTGAAAGCTTTCTTTTTTTTTTTTTTTTTGGGCTGGGTCCATCACATGGGAGTGTGTTCTTACTTGGACACTATCGCCTCGGAGCTTAAAGGCGAAACAAACTGCGCGCAAATGTTGTTTTTGTGGCGTACGCCATCACGTTATTGATTTGGGAAAAAGCCCAGTGGCGGCGGAGCTAACAGGATATTAGCCACCTTTTCTCGCCGCTGTGCGCTTTGTGGTCGCAGGCCATGGACTGACTGAGCGATGAGAAGGCTGGCTTTGATGGCAGCTAATTATTTATACGGGAAGCAGCAATTGGATACAACTAAAACAGAGAAAATAAGATTTGAACGTCGTTCCTGAACAATTCAACTTTTTTGTTTTGTTTTTTTAACTTGAAAATGCATCGGAGTGCTGGAGCTTTTTCCAAGTTGGGATAGAAGAGACGCACAAGAAAACAGCGGGATTTACAACTGCACTGCTGATACATAACAACAACAAAAAAAACCCATAAGTTTGTTTTTTATATAACAAAGAGGTGAAATATAATGTCTACCGCTAAAGAAAACCCTTGCAGGAAATTCCAGGCGAACTTCTTCAACAAAAGTAAATGTCAGAACTGCTTCAAACCGAGAGAGCTGCACCTACTGACGGACCAGGACCTGACCCAGGTGAGCACTGCGCGTCAGGGTCACATTTAAATGGTGATTTTTAAAGAGCTGCTGTTGCTGCCAAAGTAGAATAATTACCGCCTAAGCTCTGCAGAATGTAGTCTGACAGCTACATCCTTTTTAATAACTTAAAGTTTTGCATTGAAATAGTTAACACCCGCCCTCCTAATGACTTGAAGTTGAGTTCTAATGAGCAGCAGGATGTCCATTAAAGAGACACAGTCATGTCTCTATGTGTTCCTGTCAGTGTTAAAGCACAAGCAGCAGTGCAGTGTTTGTTTTGGCCTGAACACAACACATCTATGGTTTCTTCACTTCTTCCTTTTAAGCCCTGTCTCTTTCCACGTGACACCGCTGAAAGTGAATTCTTCTTCCATTTCGCCCTGCCAGTTTGGTCCCTGTGATTTGGATTGTGTAACCTTCAGCTGTTGTTTATCTGAAGTTGTTTGTTTTCCAGTGTGTGTGTGTGTGTGTACCCCAGGCTAGTCTATAGAGGCAACAATGTGGAAGCTAAAAGGAGGAGGGGAAGCAAGGCTGAAGTGGAGATCATATTCTAAGCATGTTTTCTGGGTCCCTGTTTCTCTCTCTCAGATCATTAGTTTAGTCTCTGTTGTATCCTGTAATTGATCCCAGACATGAGGCCCAGATGGGCCCTCGAACTTGGCTCGAGAGCCAAACAGCAACGTCAGCATCCTCCTTTTCCTCTGAGAGAGTGCGTGTGTGTGTGTGTGGGGGGGGGCACACACACACACACGCTTTGCTTTCTTTTTCAAAGAGTGCTTATCGCTCGCGGCGTTGAGTGTACCGCAGGTTAACTCTTTCAGGTGCAAGACTCGAGAGTCAAGATATATAGATGGATTACGGTTACATCACTTCCTTTTAATCTCTCTGTGACCTGGACCCGGAACCAGAGCTTTACTGCCCTGGTCTTTTTGAGAGTCCATCAGTTCCTTGCTCATCACAAGCTTTTTGAAAACGTCTCCAGCCTGTCAGCTATCCAAACAGTCAGCATGGAGCTCGGTTGCACAAACAGGTTTTTGTAAGGATTCTGTCTGGACAGTCCTCAAACCAGTTACCGCTACGCACCAAGCCATCACAGGCCTAAAGCTGTATTATATAACACTACATAAACAGTGTTAAACTTCTGAGCAAGGTGAGCATTAGGCTTTGAAAAATGTCCCCAGTGTTAAGAAGCCTATACGGGCTGACCAAGAGGAGACAAACTCAATAACCCAGTGAAAAGAACGCTCCTGTAAAGCTGAGTAATGCTGTTAAAACACCATGAAGAGGTGATTTAGCTAAGTGAATTTGAGCCCTAAATTAAACGCGAGTTCTTCAGAACTTAAAGGGACCCGCAGCTCAGGAACGCAGCTTTGAAACAGATAGCCCACATGGAAAAGTTAGGCAAAGAGAAGAGAGCTGAATGTTGGAAGGACAGTATCCAATATAAACAATCCCTTTGTTCAACCCTGCTAGAATAAAAGGTGGGCTGGGGGAGGGGCCGCTGCCGCCGCTGCAGCCTGAGTGCATTCTTTTATTTCAGTCAATGTGCTCCGAAAGGAGTTTTATTTCCCCGCGAGTTCCAAGTCTGTTGTCACGGTTTTCACTCGGTCACATGAATTGTTTGTCCCCAGAGAGCCTGAGATGTTCACCAGCCCCCACCCCCCCACCCCCCCGTTTAGAGAAAAGTGATCACGCTATCCTGGAGAGGCGGTGGGAGGCAGGGCTGTGATGGAGGATGCAGGCAGGCTAAGGTTTACACGTACGTGGGAGAGACAGAGAAAGACAGGCCGGGATGCGATGGGGACTTAAGGAGTGGGAGCAGGAGTCACGGGGAGAGAGAGGAAGTGTGGGGTTGGGAAATGAGAGTAGAGTTTCCCAGCGGCTGCTGCTCGACATCCCACCATGAGAGGTTCTAATGATACACAGCAGAGTCAAAACTTTACAGAGACCATAGCTTTAACACAGACCAAATGTTTCCAATGCAGTTCCTGGCCTCGGGGCTGTTCTCAGACTTGTTTTCATCACTCAAGGACAGACACCATCACTTCATGCCAAATAGACTACAGCTCATATCTGTGGCCCTGCTCCAGCTTAATGCAGTGTTTCTGTAAGCTTGTAGAATCACTGTCTGATAATGGCATGACTTTCACATGGGTCCCCCGGTGTCACACCCAACTGAGTTTGTTTTTTTTAAGTCACCTGTTTCCTGGTCAGTGACAACGGCACCCCGGCTAGAACGAAGCTGCTGCTCCACGTCCACACTGATAAAGACAAATCTGAAAACACAGTTTTCTCTCAGTTTGCTCCACATTAAGCCAGTCAGAAAACTGCCCTTCACAATCGATTAATCTGTAAATGTCAGTCTCATATTATTGCCACTGGTTGAGTGCTTATGTATAACAGCTAAGGGCCAACTTTCTGTCACCTGATCACTCATTTCCAGTAATGAGATTTCACACTACAGCATAGTCACTGATGTAATTATGTTTACACTGTCAAGTGCTGACACAAATATAGAACTGATTAAAGGACCGCCCAGGAAATACCTGTAGCTATTGTCATGTGTTGTGAGCCGTGATCACAGCTGATAGTTCCACAGTCATCGAGGTATGAAGGCGAGAACACCCTTACAGTTGACACAAAGGTTAAGTGGAGTCATGCTGCACATACCTGTGGTGTGTAGATTTGTTATACATGACCAGGCCAGTGGTCGTGGCTCACAGACAGTTTGCAGTAGGAGTAGGAGTGCTATGCTAAGCCTGAGCCTTTTCCCAACTTTCTTAATGTTCTAGTGAATCTCAACAATCTGAGAAAACTCTGAAAACACAAGCAGGCCCAGCTGACCAATCACACTCCCCATGTGGTATCTCCACTATGCCTCAGCTCCACACATGGGCTACATGCACAGGCTCTGTAGCTGTGCTCTAACTCCGCTGGGGTGGAGGATTAAACATCCGCTGGATGCCATTCTGACGTGGAGTGTTCTCGATCTTGGAGCTATTCCACTCCTCAGTGGCTGTTTTCAGCTCACACTAAGCTCCAACAAAGTTTGTTTTATTGATTAAGTGGACAATAAGGCGTCTTCTAGTTATGAAGCAATGGAGAGTCTCTATGGAGGTGTCCATATCCAATAAAGAAGTGTATTGCATGGACTGCCAGGCATGTAAAGATGGTGCCACACCTTTTCACCATACGCCTTCCATGTTTGCTTGAACCAGGCTCAAGTAGTCCCCTCCTGTGTTGGGGAATGGCAGCTCATGTGGCAAGATACTTGTGGTGGGTTGGCCATCTGTTGGTGCCCTGCCGCTCCATGTGAGTGTCGACAAACACAACGATTGGAGAGGATTGTCCTCGCCGAGTTGGCACCAGGGATCCAACACTTGGACTGCACATGATTGTGACAACTGTGACCCAAGTGCTTTTCTGTGACGATCAGCTTGAACATCCTTGTCCTGGATTGGCCGATGCTTTGACTCCTCAGGCACAGCGGTCCTGCTGAGTCATAACTTGGCTCCCACGCTCCTTAACACACATCTATAAATCATTCTTTATACTTTCCACATCCGTGTGGCCCGGGGGTCTGCCCACATACGTGTGGACTTTGTGGAGTCCATTACTCAATTCATGATGAAACCCTGCATGGATCTGTGTCCATAACTCTCTCCTGGAGTTTATCTGGCTCTTTAGGCAATGATTCAAGGCTCCAGAATCAGAAATATACTTCATCAGAACCGAATGTCGGATGATCAAACCCACACCTCAGAATTGTTTTTCTGTAACTTTCCAAAACTTACAGTCTGACTTTCACACCCACTTGTGCGTGGAGTGACGCAGTAATCGGGTCTTGAACTTTATCAAGCTTGTTTATTTCATTCATGGCGCAACAACTAATTTTTCATGTGAATAACCAAGCGTAAGACTTTGAATGCCTTCCAGGATGGGAGAATAATCATCATCACACCTTCCCCCTCTATGTGCCGGACGTTTTTTCACCCCACCTTGGACTAAACATGTGATCAGATTGACAGTAGCACTTCATCTGACACACATCCTCTTCATTTCTTTCAATGAGACCCATGTCATGAGGCCCAACTTTTATCCACAGCGCAATGCAATGCAATGCAACGCAACATGATCCAGGAATGCAGTTTTTTGGTGAATGTATAGTTGTCATGTATCATGCACTGTGTGCCAAGTCTGCTGGTTATAAGCTAAGATAAGGCCCAGGATGACATGCTCTCCAGGGAATGGCCATCGCACGGGTGTTGACTGCAGGATCAGCGGAGAGGAAGTCATGTCCATTGTGTCTTTCAAAGTGTATGTGCAAGAGCAGGGATGTGTTCTTGCTCCTGTTCTTCCTGAAACAGCTGCTCCGTGTTTCCTCCCTCTCCCACAGCGCTCGTCTCTCTGAACTCCACCTTTTATCAGGCTGTCTTTCAGGATATCAGCACACGGATGAAGTCATTTGTCATCTTCTGCCTAATTACCGCACTGATTGTGATTTATCTGGGTCACAACACGCAGCACCTCCAAAATAACCTTCTTTTAATGGGTTCAGCTCATCAGACCTGCCTCCACAGGCACGTCCATGCAAGTTCAAACAAGGCACGTATAGATTTATGGCAGGCATGCAGCGACACGGAGCAGCAGGGCCAGTATTAGAACAGCAGGCTAATAATCAGATCCTTGAGCCTTCCTGCACAGGCAGAGTGAGTGCTGGAATGAGAGCCGCTCGCTAATGGTTAACTGTCAGCGTTAATGGAGAGCATAGAGCAGCAGTTTGTAAAGAGTGTCTGCTCTGCAGTGGGAGCAGGCTCCGTGTTTTGAACCTTTCTGCCTCAGCCTGTGGTCAAGATGAATTCTGTTTGTTTCAAGTGCACGGCTAGCTGTTCATACTGTTCGAGGAAAAGGGGAAAGAAAAGCACTCGAGAGTGTCATCAAGCAGGCCTGATTACAGAAAAGGGTTCACGAAGCTGGTTGCAGTCTGCACTGTGAGACGCAGGCAACATCTGGACCCCAAAAGGCTTCTCCTCTCATATTTACACCACGTCTCTCCCTCCCATCCCCCCTCGGCCCACACTCTCTTCCAGTTTTAATGATTACCTAAATTGCTCTTTCGCTCTAACCCCCTCTCTCTTTTACAGGCTAAACCTATTTATGGTGGATGGCTGTGCTTGGCCCCTGAGGGAACTGACTTTGACAATCCAATGCAGAGATCCCGGGTAAGAGCATGCATTACAGGCCTACACACACACACACACACACACACACACACGATTAAAGGGAGACTAAACTCTAATGATTAAATGTTTTTGTTGTGTGTTTGTGACTTCTAAAACCACCTGCTGTGCTTCAAAATCACACTCCTCTGGTCGCTCCTATTTCTCCCGACAGAAATGGCAACGGAGATTCTTTGTGCTGTACGAACACGGCTGCCTGCGCTTCGCCCTGGACGAATCGGTAAGTTAATGCATCTTGTCCGCCGTTCAGGCTTCCACAGTAGCCACATTGTGAAACTGAGCCCAAAGCCTGGGGAAACGCTACATGACTTAACAGTTAGAGTCACAAATTAATGTTCAGTCCTACAAGTGGGTCAAGATTGCACTCGTTTTAGGCTGTTAGAGCCTCGATACATTGTGGTGGTTGCACACTTCGATGTTTCGTTGCGATCTTTGTGACAAAGCATCTCAATGTGGACATGAAGAGGGAAAAATATATGCTTGGTTGGTTTGTTTTTATTTTGAAACATGCTTGTTTAAAAACTGGTTTCTTGGTTGTGTTTAGACAGGAACCCTAGTTTTCTGTCAGGAAGCTGCTGTCCAAGTCTTGCCTGAAACCAAAAGTCAGTATTGACTAATTATTTTAACTCAAACCACCATCTTTTACTAATCCAAGCCAACTAGTTTTGGTGTTTAAACCAAACCAAGCTGAAAAGAAGAGAAAATAATAAAGTTAACTAAGTGCAAAAATCATTAAAACATTTTTCCTGGGTGGAAGTTGAGTGTTTGACCTTTTCATCCACTCCAAACTCATCCCTTCATCCCTTTTCTCAATCTTTATTCCACGTTTACTGACTTCCTAAAGGCTTTGTTAAACTTAAAAATTGTTACAAACATGTCACTCTTCAAAACAACAAATTTAGTCTTGGTATTCTCCTCATATGACTGCAGATACACTTCAAACTCAGCAAGACAAGAATATTTTGAAGCAGCCCCCAGTATGTGAGTTTGCCAATCTAGGGTTACCATCTAGGCAGTGTGTTTCCAGCTTGAGCCCTTTTTGTCATGTGTTAGGGTTAGATGATGGATGATGAGCGCTGTCATGCATCAAGTCTCTCGTGTGTTGCTTTGAGTGTAGACTGTTCTCAGGTCTGCTAGTAGAGGCGCAGCATAAGTCAGCAGTGTTGAAAATGTGCTAACTCACTGGAAACTTTCCCGATGAGTTCATAGAGAGGTAAAAGGAGCAATCAAAGTCTACTGCAGCACCATTATTTACATATTATATGAAGCACATGTTAGTAAAACACACCATCATAGTCATAGTGTGCAGTGAAAAGGGTCTGAGAAGCAAAGACGGCTGGGAACTCGCCCCTCTATGCCCACTATAATCCTGTGTTTGTGGTGGTGCTGTGTCGCTAGGGGAATGTGACACGGGTGACCAAACCCATACCGGCTAATCAGGCTGGAGATTAGACTGCTTGTGTGTAAACACTTAGGGCCAAACACTACGAGCCAGACTCCCCGAAACACACACACTCTTTTAGTTTTACATGTGTACCGGAGATCGAAACACAGGATGTTTAAATTTCTGGTGCTCAGGTTCTTCACCAGCTGTTTATATGAAATACGCCGAGTCTTCGAGCAGGTGCGTGTGTCTGTAAGTGGGACGGACAGTGACTCCGTAACAGCCTGACCAAGCCTCTGTGCACCAGCCAGCCCGTTTGAAGTCCCATTTGGTGAATCTCTTTGTGATGACAATGGGAGGAAACTTGGTCGCGTTTGCGCGAGTGCACGTTTCCACTGTGTAATGTGTTTCCAGTGACACCCAGGCTGGTGTGTGCAGTTGTGTTTTCCTCTCATTGTAACAGCGATTCCAAAACTGTCTGCCTCATTGTCCTTTGGTCTTTTCATGTGCTCCACAAGGCAGGAAAAGTGGGTCAGGGAAATGGCTGCTTTGTGCTCTGGACCCAGAGGATAGGAACTCTCCCGAAACCCTGCAGCTGATAACAACACATTAATGGTCTTGATCTCATCAGGATCATCATTGTTTACCCAACCACTCCGGCCACCAGTGCAGGGCAGATATGATTTGTTTGAGGTCAGGGCTGAGGTCCTACATTCCTATACCCCGTTCCTCTCATGTGGCTTTTATATAGTGGAGAGATTTAGAGAGGCCACACCCACACACTCTTTGTCTTATGACTCTTTTGATCACATTATCTCCACTTTTATTGCTGTTCATCAGCAGACCTCTCATGGCATGAAGTTTGGTGCCGTACGGTACACACACATCTAACACACATTGTTATTTTCAGCTTCGTGTCTAATGGCGGCCGTATCGAGACACTTCAGCTGGGTTCAAGCTTACGGTCACAGGAGTTCGAAGTCAAGTCTCCTCCTCTGTGTCCGTGTTTTGTGCTGACTGAAAGTAAAACCATTCTTTAGAATGCGATTTGTGGTCCACAAGCGGCTAACGTAATCAAGATGTTATATGAAAAATGCCAGAAGTGGAGTGATGTTTTTTTTCCTTTCAAAACTAGTATTTGAGGAGATGACCAAATTGTACTTTCTAAGTGGAATTCATCACTTCAGCATAGTTAAGTAATCGTTGACGTGGCTAGCTGTAGCAGAGAGAGCTCCAGCTCTGAGGTGAGGGGGCCACATTTCAGCTGTGGTTGATTTATAAGAAAAAAAAAAGAAATAAAAACAGACATTTTTATTTTGATTCTTTCCCCTCTTTTCTTGTCCTGTCATGGGGGAGGGAGAAAATCTGTGTTTTTCTAAAGTGGCTTACAAACATCTTCTCTTAGGCCCGGAGAAAAGTCCACCTTGAACCAGTCTGGCTTTAAAGGAAGTTTGGCAGTTCTTGTTCCTTCCTGCTGTAATTAAACCTTTATAGGTAAAGGTAAACCTAAGCTGTTTTTAGCTTAGCTTAGTTTAGCTCAAGGCTCACTTACAGGCACTCACTTTTATCAGTAGTTACCAGGCTACTGTAACCACAACCATATTTTCAGTACGGCAGCAGCTATCGAATATTTTGGTAATCGAGTATTCTGTCGAATATCGATTAATGGAGTAATCGTATAAAAATTATTATTCTCATTACTTTCGCTTTGCTGCGTTTGCTCATTTTTGCTGTTTTCGGTCCCGGCGTCTGCCATTCTGTACATCAACACTGTCCACACACGTTACCAAAAGCCTGCTTCCGTCTTCTTCCGCTTTACAGGGGGCGCATAGCCTGTAACGTAAGCACGTTGTGTCACACTAAAAAAGAATCTGTGCCAAACATGAGCTTTAAATTTAAACAAGGCTTAGAGGCAGAGGAAATTCCTCAATCACTTTTTGTAATCGAGTTACTCAAGGTTCTCGAGGAATCGTTGCAGCCCTAATTTTCAGGTTCACCAACCAAAAGCTGGTGCACGGTTGCTGAAACTAAAAATATGATTGCCATTTCTAGTCACCTTATATTTAGAGTTAATATATGTGTATGTATGTTAAGATATGTGATGTCAGCTTAATAATGATAATGTGCCATAAAAGAACATTTAAAAACTTTATCACAGTAACTTAACAAAATTTGTTAGGCAGACTTTTCATCCCACATTAATTTGGTTTGTTATAAGATGTGCACACACGAGTAAACACCAATGCACACACAGCGTTTTGGTTGTAACAGCAATATTTAAATATCAATACTAATGCAACAAATATCAAAACTTTATTTAGTTTCGGGTGCATGTTTTGCTTTTGGCTGTTTTATAAGATGGCAACCAAATGATAAGAATTGGTTACCAGTTTCTCTGGCAACCTGCGAACTATTACTTAGTGTAAAGACATGCTTTTTTTTTTTCAAGATTTGTTTTTGGCCCTTTCAAGCTTTTATTGTATAGAGACAGCTTGAAGAGTGACAGTAATGTAGGGAGAGAGAGAGATGGGGAACGACATGCAGCAAAGGGCCACAGGTGGGAGCTAACGACACCCCAAGTTTTGCATTTCTTTTAAGTTAGGAAATCACAAATTCACAAACGTCGACATGAAAGCAGCAGAGGCTGACCTTTGTTGACTTTTTGTCCCTCCCCTTCCATCTGAGTCTATTTTCTTAAGGTGTGTTCACACCAAATGCAAAGCTAATTATCATGTCTGTTATGTGAATGTGATGGCTGGTTTGTTTTTGCAGTCTGTGTTCATTCACCCCAAAAAGTACCAACTGTACAGACATAAGCTGTAAGCTACGTTAGCTACTGTTGTGTGTGTGTTTGTGTAAAGACTGTGTCTTTGTGTGTTCACAGCTTAGCCTCAGACTCTCAAACTGACTGCTCTCAAAACCTATCAGGAACTCTAGTTATTTGTGGTATTTTCCTCCAGACCCGTCTACATTTCTTCTCATCTCCATATTTATGAGGTAAAGGAGAGAGCCTCGAGTTCATGGACAATTTTACACTCAAGTGAACTCGCCAAGGCCTAACACTTATTTTCATTATCAATTAATCCATTGGTCCCTAAAATGTTCGCAAAGCCCGAAGTGACATCCTCAGATGTTTTGTTTTATCCTCAACCCAAAGATATTCAGTTTGCTGTCGCAGAGGACGAAAGCTGAAAATGTTCTTAAAATATGACTAAAAACGATGAATTGATTATTAGAATAGTTGGTGATTAATTTAATAGTGGACAGCTAATCTATGAGCAACTAATCGTTTCTAATTCCTGCTCATTTTATCTATGTCACATTACAGTCCAGATTATGAAGCAAAAAAGTGATTTTAAACAGTTTCCCCCATATTCATAATCATATTAAAGATCTGGAGACGATGACATCATCTACTTTTTTCTTTCCGCCCGGCAGACAGCAGGGTGCTATCTGAAGCTGAACTTTTTTCTCCACGAGCAGAGAGAAAGATGCTCTCCCATCTAAAGCAGCATTCCTCCTCGAATGCCCTTATTTGGTGAACTGCAGTGAGCTCGTAGCCCGGGACCACAGAGAGCAAGAGAAAGGGAGCCGAAGCCCCTAAAAACCACAGAGGAAACGTCAAGATATGCCCCAGACCCAGACATTCCACACACACACACACACACACACACACACACAGCCTGCCACAGCAAGCACCCAGCTCTGCTGATGCATCAGATAGTTGAACGGTTTGAGGAATCATTTAGTTTAAATACATGGAAGACCAATCACTGTAAACTGAGAGATAGTGACTTAACTGTCACGGAGAAACAGGTTTTTCCAAAAGGATGGAAATAAAGAGAGGCCACCCTGAAAGCTTCATGGTTAAAAGGTCAATGACCACGAGAACATGCTGGAGGAGGGGTCAGGAGGGGACCACTCTCCTCTAGAGCTGCGTCTGTCCTCCGACATTTTTCAGCAAATTAAAAGCAGTTCTGTCAGAACAACCCGCCGCATTCTCTGTCTCGGATCACGCAGGCATAGCATTGAAGCTAGACTGTCAGTTCCTGTCTGTAAGGAGTTTTGATGGAGGGTGCAGTGTCGAGGCACATGTACCGTATAAAACAGCAGTCTCCTCTCCAGAGCCTGCTGCGACGGACTTGCCTTTGGCTCGGCCTGTAAAAGCCTCCTGGAGAATTTATTATTATTTATGGAGTGGGTGTACTCCACTTAATTCTAAAGCTGGCTCTCTTGTTTTTTCATGCCGTTTTTACTGTGTTTTTTTTTTATTTTTTTGGAAAGTTTACCATTGGGCACGGCTTGCAATAAAAAACTAAGGTTTTAGCATAGGGTAATTACCTCATAGACACATCCCCTTTTTTAGAATAAAGCATTTTACTCGTCAGCCTCCTGTGGGCTGTATTGTTTCTGGTTAGTTGGGTGTCGTGGCTTGTTTTATAGCCTCTCGTGTCATGTCAGCCACAGACATCGCAAGCAGAGCCTGTGAGAAAGTTGTTGCTTTTAATAATATCCCATCGCAAAGCTAAAAATAGTCAGCTCCATGGACGGCAGAAACAATTGAAGGATATGGATTTGGCCCAGTTGTGTAAAAAATCAAACCCACGACAATTCATTTGCGTTTGAATGGTAGCCTTGGCAGATAGATCTCCTTTGTTTTGGTGCCAGTAGCAGAGGGCAGTTTCTAAGCAACAAGTTGCTTTTATGCTCTCAGGACCAGGATCAGCTGGACTTTAGAAACCCAGCCTCCACCTAACAGCAACGAATGATACAGAAAACTCACCTTCAGGCTGTGTGAGCCCCTCTTCATATCTTCTTGATGTCATCCATCGACTATGTGGATGGACAGCAGGAGGTTTTTGGAGTTGTTGGATCAAACTAGACTGCATTTAATTAAGTTTAAATAAGTTTTCATATCTTAAAGGTCCACAAACTGCAGTCAATAAGATGATTATGTTTTTGAGGACTTTTTACAAGTAGACTTTTGTGGAATCAATGGATGGAAGACATCATCAAACATCTTGTTTTGTCCAAGCAACAACTCAAATATACTTTTTTGTCTATTATCACATAAGGCCGAGAAAAGAAATTGTCACAGTTTTGAAGCTGGGACTAGAAATCGTTTGGCATTCTTGAGTCTATCTGACCTGGAATCATTTTAGAAAGTCAGAAACCTTATCTGTGTTTCATCTGGAGGAACCCCAAACCCTAAATTTAGTTCCCTTGCCGTAGTTCCAAATGCCAAAAAAGCTCCTGCTCTGGGGGTGCTTCTTTCTGACGGCCCATAAACTATGAGGGTGGAGGTTGCGGTGATGAACTTCGCTGATAGTTTAAAGACAAAACTTGTGGCTGCTACATCTTGTGTACAGCTTTATTTACAGATTCCACGCGTGTTAAAATTAGAATGAGGTTTCTAGTGAGGGAACAAGAGGGGAAAAAAACAAAACGTAATTTGCAGATTGTTTCATTGTGTTTGGTGCTGCAGAGAACAATTATTTGCATTATGGATTTATCTGCTTATTTTCTTAATTTATCAATGAATCTTTAATCAGGCAAAAAAAAACATCAAACAATCAGCAGGTCATGTACTTTGGAGACTTTGGTTCCTTTTCCACATCTGCATGTCACCTTTTATCCATTTAAACGTCAGTCACATCACTTTAGAAAACAGAACGACTGCAGAGGTTGCAAAGCAATTTTCACACGTGGAAACAAAAACACAGTCATTTTTAATTCATTATTGATTATTTTCATTATGCAATAATCTGCTGATTATTTTCTTAATTTTGTGATTGGTGATTTAGTATATAAAAGATCAGAGTAGAGTGGAAAAGGTCCCAACGTACTTTCCCAAAAGTGTCAAATATCCTTTTGTCCACCCAAAAAACGTTTATATCAACAAGGAAATGTAGTCAAGAGTTACATTTAAGAACCTGAAACCATCAAATATATGGAACATTCTTGAAGTGACTTCAGTGTTTATTGAATGCCATAATACAATGAATATACACCGACCAGCTAATGCTAATGGATTAACAGACTGGCTTTTGCTTTTAGAGCTTGACAAATGTACAGATTTGGTGGAAATGCAAAAGGAGTTTACTTCCTGGTTTAGGTCCTGTGCCTCCATACTGAAACTAATTGGTCAAAAATAAATAAATACATAAATAAATAAATAGATTATATATATATATTTATTATATATATATCTATATATATATATATATATATACACACATATATATACACACACACACACACACACACACACTCTTCATAAAGTATTGCGTCTACGTTCTCCTCTGGCATTTTAGCACACTTTGAGGTTCCACGACGTTCCACTCTGCTCACAGACACGACAGTTTCTTTCTAGTGGAGGAAATTCTTCCACAGCGTCTTGACTTCTAAAGCGCGACGCAGCGTAATTGCCATATTTGGCAGCCCCCAGGGGTTTGCAGGCAGATCTTAATAAAGCTGGATCTGTGTTCAGTGGCCTTAAAAGGAGCTGGAAAAAGACCCAGCACCTGTTTTACATCTGTAGCAGGCCGAGGCCAGCACAGCCCGATAACAGAGCCACAGACACAGAGAGAAGGTTGGAGAGGAAGTTTAGGGGATTTCTTCCCTCTGATTTTAACGAGACACTAAGTTATCAGGTTCGAATGACAGTGCTTCTATTATCCTGTCATACGACACATACAGGAAGCTTACATCAGTGTATTGTCTGTTGAATATTTCTCTCTCTCTTTTTTTTTTTTTTTTTATATTGAGATTTCTCAGCGTTCTGTGTGGTAGCTGGAGCACAAAGCAGACACAGCTCTACGTTCTCCACTGATCACACACACAAAGCAGCTTTAGTCCAGCCATCCCATTGCTGTCATCTCCCCTTTTCACTCAGTGTGCACTACAGCTGAAAGGATTTGCCTTGTAACCATGGCAATCTTGAGATAACAGAGAAGTGTCCATACAGTACAGGCCTGATGCGTCCCCGAAATCTACCTCCTTTTTCAAAAGAGGCAGGCGATGAGGGATTGGAAGAGTTTGTGTGAAACTTTCCGAGCCAAGAAACACTGTGTGGCTCTGTGGCATGTTTTCCTCCAGATCCTCTCTGTTTGAACTATTTGAAATGCAATGCCGGTGATATCAGTGTTTAGTTGCCGTGTCACAGTTTCACATCCAAACAAACCAGTGACTCAAGCATTACATCTGCATTTTTTCCACGTTTGTCCTCTTTTTTTATTATTTTTTTTCCACACATTTTTACATTTTAGCGCTGCAATACAGACTAATGTGTCCTTTTGTGTCCCCTCTAGCCAAGCACGCTGCCTCAGGGCACGGTCAACATGAACCTGTGCACTGACGTCATAGATGCGGAGCCCAAGACGGGCCAGAAGAACTCCCTGTGCATCATCACCCCAGACCAGGAGTACTTCATCAGAGGAGAGAATAAAGAGATCATCAACGGGTAAGTTGTCATCGATGTGTCTGCTGGTGGGTTGGCGGCATCCGATGTGCACACACAAATGTCAGTGATGTCTGTCTGCAGGTGGAGTGAACAACTGGTGGTGTACCCCCGAACCAACAAACAGAACCAGAAGAAGAAGCGCAAGGTGGAGCCGACGACCTCTCAGGTAATCCTCCATACACCGCATAGGAAAGGCTACTCATCACGTGTTGTCGTTTCATCGCTTTTGACCGTTTGTTGTGTTCACTGTGCAGGAGCCAGGCCCAGCCAAGGTAGCAGTGACCGGTTCTGGCATCCCAGAGGCGGAGAAGGTTCCAGACTCGAGCTCCATCATCTGGCAGGAGGAGCTGAACCAGAGAGAGGCTGAGGGGGCAGCTGTATGGCCTGCAGCTGACCTGCCTCCTGGATCACCGCTGCCCCCCACAGGTGAATAAAAACACCTTTAAATAGAGGAAGTCTGTTTTAGTTTTTGAAAAATGAATGACCTTAAACCCTGTTTCTCTTTTCTAGGTGATGTGGCGTCTGTGGCTCAGGGCTCTGACGCAGGCTCTGTGAATGGCGACGAGGTGGACCGGGCCAGCATGGCTCTGCACGGCTCTGCCCCTCAGCCTCCCAGCGACCTGCTCTCCCCGACAGGCTCATGCTCCAGCCTGGGTGGCGTCCCGCGCTGCCTCTCCCCGGCCCCCAGCGACCCCTTCCCCTCCGGCAGCTCCCTGCTCTCCAACGGCTCCCACATCAGCGGCTCAGTCAGCTCCCTGGACTCGGACGCCAGTGGCAGCACAGTGACCAGCACCGACAGCCACCCAGCCAACCAGAGGGGAGGACACTCCTACAGCCACCACGACACGCCGCGGTCCAGACGGCTGGAGGCCGAGGCCAGGAAGGCGGAGAAGAGGAGCCGGTACAGGAGCCCCGACAAGCAGGAGAGGGAGGCGGTCCTCAGCCCCGAGAGGTGGTCAGTGTCTCCTGCTGTCTCTTTCACAGTCTCATCTTACCATCCCTTTCTTTATCACAATAGTTGTAGACTTTGAAGGCAGACACTAGTATTTTATAACTGAACTTGCTGACGGCTGAGAGAAGTTTTAGCCCATCATGCGCTGCATCATCATCAGTGGCTGGCCCAGGGCCAGCTCGTGGAGCTGCAGTTCATTTTGTGTTTGTCCATTTGGTCTGTTTCTTTTGGAACCGGATAGCTCAGCATTTCATTTGTTAGATCATGTGTGAAAACAATTTGAACACTATCTCCTTATCTTATAACACTGCACTTATCTTACAATATTACTTTTTCCCTACTTAATAGGGTGCTCTAGCAATTAAGTTTGTACTTCCATCATGTTGGTGGATTCACAGGGGATAATTTCAAACAGAAAGTCAGTGCAGGGCCAAGATATTATGACTTTGGGGTCAGGATTTCTCATCCTTTCTTGACTTAAACTTTGTAAAAGAGAATTCTGCTGCTTCTGTAATGCAACGTGGTTCAAACCATGCTTCAGCTTCATAAGAATAAGACCAAGTGTCCAAGCTGAGGTAACCCTAATGACATCAAAAGGCTTCATACAACGGTTTCCACAAGCTGACTAAACTGATCTCTGTGTGGAAAGTCAGGAGAGAGTCTGTTTGTGGCTCTGCAATTGTTTTTTGTCTGTTGTGTCTGAGCTGATTCCCGTCTCACAAACACTACAGTAAATAACTGAAACCATTGAGATGCAGGTGTTGATGCGTACTTGTGTGATGGACATGTCCACACTGAATATTTAATTGTCTTGGCACCTCAGCAGTCCAATATATTAGACTGAATCTGAGAAGAGACTCATTTTCACTCCTTTGTTCTGCTGAAAGTGGCTTGGCTTGAAACAAGAAGCACGCACAAACACACAGGTCAGGCTGCAGAGGAAGCGACACTCGGCCTCTGTGTCCTTGTTGACAGGCGAGGTTTTAAAGCGGCCTCTGATTTAACCTGACGAACCAGGTTAGTGGACTACTTTGTTGGAATCCGGCTCCATGCTGCAGACACGCTGTGGTCTGGAAATACTTGAGCCTCTGGCTTATCCTTTTAAAGGCATGCGTACACACATACTTAGACACACACACACACACACACACACACACACACACACACACAGACAGTCCAGTGACGCACATGCTTCCAAAGCTTTTGATGTGCACCCATACACTCTCACAACTGGCATGGTTTTAATGGAAGGGAGGAGAAGACTGGCTGTATTTGGTGAAATGAATACATTCTGGGATTTGTGATGTGCTTTGAATATCTTGTGTGTGTGTGTGTGTGTGTGTGTGTGTGTGCGCACGCGTGTTTCTGAGAAAATCTGTTACTTAAGACCTCCTCCTCCTCATTCACCCCTTCACCCCTTCCCCGTCAGATTTTGTCTTTTTCTATCAGCGCTCTCACTAACTGTAAGCATACACTGTGTAAACACACAGCCTCTGTATTTTCCATTCAGTAATCTGCTGCTTTTCGCAAAGAGGTCACAGGTCTCTCTCACACACACACACACACACACACACACACACACACCAGCATTTCAAACAAAACCCAAGTGGGTGAGGTGGGGGTCATCTTTTTCCTCCCACAGCCAGCTTCCTGCTCCATTCAGCCCCTCCATCCATGCCAGGCGTGAAAGGAAAAGGAGGAGAGGAAAACAGGAGGAGTGCCCACATACTGCCTCGTAAACACATTACTGGTCCACTTGAGCCTGTTTGGGGTTTTAAGTGAAGCGGACTCTCCCTCTGTACAGACATGCCCACAACAACAGACAGACAGGACGGGCTGTGACTTTAGCCCTATAGCTCATTTCATGTGGCAGTTTACCACCCGAGTCACAACAGCAGTCGGTTGGAGGATTCTTCTCATGTCAGATCTGTCTGTTCAAATGATTTTTTTCCCATCACAGCATGGGATGAGACAACCCGGCTATCCTGGTCAGTCGTAGTCCCTGACCATGAGCCGCAATGTTCTTTTGCTGCATCTCCTCATGTCTCTCCTCACTCCTCGTTTCCTGTCATCTCTCTATCAACTGCAAAATCACTACAGACTAGGACCAGGATCAGTTGCTAGTGAAATAAAGTGACTGCTACTACACTTTAGTGGCTGAATCCATTTTAAAATCACAGATTTGCATCCTGAGAGAGCGCAGAAAACACTTCCTTCAAATCATAACCGCTCTCCCGCTGTGATGCCACTCCTTCTCACACACCAGGTGACAAATGTCCTGCAGATACTGTGCCTCTTTCCGTAAATGCCACTTAACGTTTGAGTGACAAGAAAACATGACTGTAACAGATAGATGACGCAGCAATGCGACATGTTCCATGTCTGAAACAGGTCTCTTGTCATAAGATTGTCATCTGTGGCCACGTCCAAATTCCCAGACTTAGTTTATATCCAGACTGAAAGGTACACACACACTGGAAGATGTCTGGATGCACATTCAAATTAAAGACTTAGCACAAAACTAAACAGAAGCTTCATTTGATCCCCGAGGAACTAAAAGTAGCATCAGATAAAGTCAACAACACTCTAGCACTAGCGAGCTGCTGACCGGTCTGTCTTGTTTTGATACAAACAGGACCTGCATTGTTCAGGGAGAGTCGAAGCCGACCTTCTCTCAGCAGGTCTGTGACAAGGTCAAATCTATATTCTGGGACGCGCAGTAACGCTCAGCCTCACACTGTCCCTGTCCTCTTCCTCTCTCTCTTGTTCCCTTTTAAGGGCTGCAGCTTTGCCTGTAGAGTCCCCAAATAAGGGCAACATATAAGCAAAAGAGCCATTTAATATTTCCCAATTGCCTCCCACCTTCTTCCGCTCTGTAAAGCAGATTCCTCCATCATTGAACAAAAGGCCTGTGTGGGAGCGTGTCAGAATTGGCAATGTCGTGTGTCGGGGTTTGAGTAAGGTTACAGATGGACAGCAGAGAGCAGAAGTCACAGATACACCGCAGATACAGATCTTCTGTAGTGAGCAGCTTTTCATAAAGAGCTCAGCTCAGCATACCTCTGATGTCTGATATCTGTCTACAACTGTAAAATCCAACGACTTAATTCCTACATAATACACCCTCATGTCTTACGGATCTCTACATTCACATTCAAGGCATTTAACTGATTCAACAGATGAAGTTATAGAACAAGAGCAACATGTATGAACTAGTACAACACACCTTGATTCCCCCACAGGGTCCCACCTGAATTTTTTTTAAAATAGCTGACATTTTGATTTGGCTACGTTCATAAAGTCAAGTCGAGTCCCCCCTGCAGTCTTACCTTGCAGTATCCATTAACATTAGTATCTGTCTAATAATAATATTGTTGAGCTAAATGAGCGAACCTATAAAAAAATATGAATTTGTATTTCAATTTAAATGCAACCAACATTAAAACCTAACTTACAGATTGAGTTTCAAAAAGCGCCTTTAGTGGTCTGAAGACTAGAAAGACACTATGTAAGTACAGTCCATTCAACATTTACACTAGTGATTGGGTTGATTAGTTATAGTTTTCAGGCTGACTAGCTAGCTACAGAGTTGTAAGGGGGCAGATTGTGTCTGGATTACATTAGCTAACCTCCTTGACACTTTATGATCCAAATGAGTCTTCAAATGACAAACAGAGTTTGTTGTATTGTATCTGAAATGTGCCATGTAAAGGTCACCACGTCTCATGTCAAGTCACAAGTCTTTAACTCCCAGGTCCAATCTTGAGTCGTTTATTTTCTGCTGCTGCAACCCGAGTCCAAGTCCCAATGACTCAACTCCACATCTCCACAGAGTCGAACCTCTTGATGTGATAGTAGCAGACATTTTCTTCAGGTGTCTTGCTTTGTTTGCACAAAATGAACTTGAACTTTGACATTACCTCATTCATGTCCACGAGCGTATTATATTAAACAGACATAAATGTCAAGGCCATTTTTGCTTTTCTGCTTGTTGCTTATTGGTCAAACACAAATCTCACGCAATCAGTGCTACTGCTATCAGTCCGGGGTGGATATTTTCCATTTCCACTGCAGGGACTTTCCCAGAAGACCAAGAGCTTTCAAAGAACTCAGGAAACCAACATTTCTACTGCTGGATTAAATTTAGCTCCTCTATGATCAGTTCAGGTCACCGCTCGTGGGTGGTGCTCTCTGATGGTCAAGGGACTGACCTGTGGAGGTGGAGTTTGCTGGGCTGAATGTCACAGATTAGTCAAACAGAACACTCACAACAACAGCAACTTATGTACATCATCATTTACAAAAGAGTCACTATATTTGGACATGAGGTAGATGTTTCCTGGAATGTTTATTAACTTAAAAAACAAAGTCACTTTGTTGCCTGTTTTCTAAATGTAATGATTGAGATTCATTGCATTTATGTTATCAAACAAAACAGAAACAGTCTTGGAGGTTTTAGTCTCCTTTTCCACCTCTGCGTCCCATTTTTATCCATTTATTAGTTCCATTCAAACCACAGTAAATACAAAGAACAGCACGATGACTGTTCGTTATTCCCTCGTAGATCCTTTCATTTTTTTAAAATCCATTATCAGTCTGATGTGAATAATCTTCTCGCTCGTCAGATGTGGTGGAAGCACAAACGGGAGAGAATAAAAAGGAGCTTTTAGTTCCTGGAACTATTTGGGTCAAAACAGGGCAAATATTTTAATGCCACGTCCCATAAGAAACACTAAATGGGTTGTAATTTGTTTAACTTAACTGTTTGTGTGTGTGTGTGGATTTGCAGTCGCTCCGGTGTCATTGAGAAGTTGGAGGCGTTGGAGCTGGAGAATCCAGAGAAAATGGAGGTGGAGGAGTCGGGGAGGAGTGGAGCCAGACAAGGCCGGAGTGAGCACAGACGCTTCCACAGAGAGGTAACACTGCTGTGTGTGAGTGTGTGTGTGTGATCTGACAGTGCCAACACTGCATCAGTTTACAGCAGGTACAGTCAGAGTTGTAAACTCACATGGCGGGACAGACTTGAGCTCTGCGTTGGACCGACCAGCCTTGGATTTCGTTTTCCCCTCCGAACAACCCCCTCCTCCACCCTTCTATCTTTTCCCTTCACCCTCGCCCTCTTCCCTCCATCTCTCCCTCTCTCTGTCCTGTCTTTGTTTTAGTTGTAGGTCAAAGGTCAGCAGCGTGTGCTGTGTGTGAGCGTATTCATTTCCAGTTTCCACTCTGTGGTGGGATTCCCCTGGCGATTATGCTTCCCTTTTCCCACCCTGAACCCTCTGTGACAGGCTAGAACCGCTCCAAACCCAACTTTAGGGACACAGAGAACCAACACACACACACAAATGTCAGACACTGTTTTTTTGTCCTGGCCCAGATCTTTGTCAGTCATGCATAGATGAAACTATCACGTATGTATACAGATAAAGATGATAAAGAGTGCTTGTGTGCCTCGTACTGCACGCACAACCGAGCCGTCTGTTATTCTTACTGTTGCTTTCAAACAATACACACACATTTTTTTTTTTTTTTTGCTTTCAACACGGAGCTGATCCTCAGAAGACGTGGGCTTGACAAAGAAGGAGTGGTTGTCGTGACATTTCCAAGCGGAACAAACAATTAGATAATGCACTATAAACGATTTCCTGTTGTTGATGATGTGACACAGGCTCACAGTGAAAGTCCTTTTTGATTTTTCAGTTCATTTAGTATATTTTTAACTATGATGTTCAGTGTGTCTGCCTTACACATGAAGAAAAACTTGCATGTGTTCATGCGTGTGTTGTTTAGGAGCAGAGGCATGACGCTGGTCAAGGTCTGGATTTTCCCTCCACCCTGCCGCCCCTGAGGAGAGCCAAGTCCCTGGACAGGAGGACCACTGAGTCAGTCATGACGGTGAGCGCTTACTGCGTCCTCTGTGACTTCATGATGCATATAAACGAGCCACCCACGTGTTCTTCTGAGGAAATGACTTCTTACTGTGACCACAGTGGGCTTGTCTGATAACCAGTAGATTCCTTTAGGAAAACACACACCATAGTAGTGCAAAGACAACCCAGAATCAGCCATTGTATCTTAACCAAGGTGTTGCGAGGGTAACTGTCTGTGTGCTGTTGACATTTGCCATGAACCACAAACTGTGAGCTAAACTCCATTAGAAAACTTTGTAAAGCTGCAGGGTCAGGTGATTATTCTCTTTGTGGTTGTCACTACAAGCAACAAATGAATGAATCATCTCAGCTCTACGCCTGAAACCAGAGTTTGACCCTCCACATCAGCCTCCATGTTGCAGAAGGAGCCAGCACCAAACTCGTGCACTTGTAGAGGAGGTAAAGCCAGATGCAGCTGCTGATGAGGTTTTTCGCTCAGATTTCTTCAGATTTGTTTTGACAGTAACCAACACTTGCATATTGGAAGTCCTCTCTGAAGGCCAGTGTGTTCCAGTGTGTCTCCCAGACAAAGCCTCTCCTGTTCCACTAAGCCGTAGGATCCAGGGTCAGCATCAATGCCAGGTCTTCAGCTGTGTGGAGAGAGGTCACCGGGTTGTTGTTGGGGCTGAAAGGCTAGATTCTGTTAGGTAACAGAGTTAGGAGAATTAAATATTGAGAGAGGTCTCTGTGGTCGTCCCCCAGCTTTGCTCGGAAAACAGTTTTTCTTGAGATCTACTGGGGAAGGCAGCTGCACACAGAACAGAGAAATAAAATACTTAATTATTGGTGCAGATACTGGTGTGTAGGTGACATAACACAAGATATATGATAAAAACACTTAAGCATTAATTCTAACCATGTGGCGACTTTAAGTAGAATACATAAAATGGCTGTTTATTCGTCATTAAGTTGAGTGAAACCCTCTGCGACGGTCGCTCTGTCACACGTCTCATTTCAAACAGCGTGAGAACCTGATCTGATTTCCACTGCAGTTCAAACTCTCTTTCCTGATGTTTCTTTGGCCTTGGTGTGGCGGTGCGAGGGTGTGGATGTTGTAGGCCAAACCTCCGTGCAGCAGAGGGCAGCGCCGCCGCCCCCTCCTCTCCCTCTCCTCTTCAGGTTATACTCCTCACTCTGCTCCCCGTGTGTGCAGACTGTGCCCGCTTGCGTGTATTCATTGCATTCTGTGTCATGTCTGTTAAATTTCTGTCAGCTGGAGGAGTGAGACAGCTGTGTGTGTGTGAGCGTATATCACAATATAGCACTGCCTCCTGAGGCCACCGTGCACATGTGTGTGTGTTTCTTCCACTGTGTGGAATCACAGCAGTGTACAGCAGTACTGAGCACCAGGTTCTGCACAGACCATACAGGCAAACAGATTTGGCAGAAGTTGGCCCTGGCCAGTGGTCCACATTTCTCTCACGCCATCTGATTTTAATCAGTGCGATCCATTGGTCGGGTCAACTTCCACCCCCCAGCTGACTGAGTAAGCATGTGTTTTTGAACAATGACAGTGATTTATACTTGAATTTGTCGATTCAGGGATTGTTTCTGGTTGAATTTGTGAGAAGAGGTGAGAAACTGCTGGGTTTTTTTGTTATTCTTAAATGTTTGACTGCTTTTGACGTTATCTTGCATGTTGAACAGCTCGTCACCTCTTCGGTGCTAGCTCAGTCTTCACAATATCATCTTCTGTGTTTTTTCAGCCGGATTTACTGAACTTCAAGAAAGGTTGGATGGTGAAGCTGGATGAGCAAGGCCAGGTACGTAAACGTAACATCGAAGCGATCTGAGGGACGTTGTTGGCATTTATGCCAGTTGCTCTTTTACACTGAAGGTTACTTTATGAGCAAGAATGGCGGAGTCCTTTAAAAAAGGGAGTCAAAGCTCAGTTCAGACAGCATCCGAACTGTCCACCTAAAGCATGCTTGAATGCCTGTAGCATTCTATGGCCTTTACAGAGGCGTGGTCACACTTTGATGTTGTATCTTCACTGACTTAAAAGATGAGGGTGGAGCCTTTAAAATACAACTTTGACATACAGAGAGGATGACTCCGTGCCAGCACAGAGCGAGTTTTAGTGACTGACCCAACATTCAATATGTGACTGCTCCTTTATAACGTGTCTCCTGTTCGTGCTGTAGTGGAAGAAATACTGGTTTGTTCTGACGGATCACAGCCTGAGATACTACAAGGACTCAATCGCAGAGGAGGTGAGCTTGTTTTTTTTTTTCTCTGTTGCATTTTCCTGTGTTGAAAAGTTCTTTGTTTTATTCCTGGTCTCATCTCTTTGTTGCCTCAGGCCTCTGACCTGGACGGTGAGATCGACCTGTCGACTTGCTGCAATGTGACCGAGTACCAGGCTCAACGCAACTATGGCTTCCAAATCCATGTGAGAGGCTTTATCTCATCATGTTTTTATCATGAATGTTCATTTATTCCGCCGTTTATATTATTTATTTGCTGCCACTGAGTCACAAAGACAACAGTGTGTATACATTGTTCAGCTGTAGTTTCAGTGTTATTTTGTTGCATTACAGTGTGAGGCTTTAGCTTCTTATTATATGAAAACGAGGTGAATGTAATAACAGAAATCTCTGTCAGCATAAATACACAATACAACAAACAGCCTCAAATGTACCATCTGTTTGTGAACATAGAAACAACTCAAGTGGTAGTCATATCTCATATCTCCACATGTAAATATATGCTATTGATCGAGTGATCATTTTATAATATGGTAAATATTCCTGAAGATCTGTGAAGATGCCGTTTATGGGTAAAATAACCAGATAATAATGCATCTTTTTGGCTAATCTGATGAATGAAATACCTGACATACATGGTACATCACCATAATAATACAAATACCAAATAAAGACTCAGCATTTTTACGTCAGCCAAACTGCTTAATTCCAGTTTCAGCACGGCTGACACGCATTGGTGGCCGCAGCACAGCCACCAGAGCTGATCATGGTGGTTTTAGACAATGCTTGCATTTTCACCAGAAGTGCCACAGTGTGTTACAGAAGCTACCCGTCTGTCCGCTCTGATCGACGGAGAATACATGGCTGGTCTTCTTTTGAGGGAGTAGAAGTCAGACACAGAAAACAGCAGAGGGAATGTGGTCCTTTTTTAAAGTAAAACACTGTGTCGTAAAAACAGACAAAAAACAGTTAAACTGCTTCAAAAAAAGTTTAACTACTTCTCACCGAGGAAAAATGACCAAAGTCTGGTGGGCAAAATGCTCCCGGTGAAGCATGAAGCCGTGTGGAGACTGGACAAGAAAATAAGACACATCGTCGTAAAGCCATGTTTGGCGAATTTGAGGCATAATACACCTAAAAATATTTAACAGATATCTACCAAAGTATAAACAGTAAAATCCTCAGTCTAAACAAAAACCGAACTTCTAAAATGAATTTATAATTTAACACAGAGCCGTCGTATCACATTACATCCATGTGTTTCTATTTTGCGGCTCACGGTGTATATTTTTATTTGGTGCTTTTAAACCTTTAGACCCAGGAGGGAGTGCACACTCTGTCGGCCATGACAGCGGGGATACGCAGGAACTGGATCCAGGCAGTCATGAAGAACGTCAGACCCTCCACCGCCCCTGATGTGGCAAGGTCAGTACAATCATGTCAGCACTGCTGCACACGTGTGAGCCATAATGAGAGATAACTCAGTCTCTGATCTAAACTAGAGAGAGTTTAAACCGCGGGTGGCAACATGTTGTATCAAGGCTGGTCTGTCATGTGAGCCTGTAATCCAGAAGTGTAAACAGCTGTGTTACTAACATTTATTGTGTTCAAATCTATAGGAAAAACTATTTGAAACTAAAACTTGCCTGTCCTCTTCACAATGTTTCAGCTCCACGGAGGATCATGGCTCCTTTTCCCCGTTGGAGGGTCTAGTCAGGCCGGACGTCACCCAGGACTCTCCCTCCTCTGAGGCCTCATCTGTGGAGAGAGAATCCACTACGGGAGTCATAAAAAGCCGGGCGCGTGAACGCAGGCGAGAAGGCCGCTCAAAGACCTTCGACTGGGCAGAGTTCAGACCCATCGCTCAGGCTCTGGCTCAGCAGCGAGCGCAGGAGGCCGAGAGCCTCCATGCTGACCTGGGTGAGCTGGAACGCAGTCGGAGAAGAGAGGAGAGACGGAAGAGGTATGAGTCTGTGACCAGCACATCAGCGGAGCAGATGTCCCCTAAAGAAGGAGGGAGGACCGACTGTGAGAGCGGAGAGGGACTCGGACAGACAGATTCATTAGGTCCCATGTCTTTGGAGAGGCAGCAGAGGGTGGAGGAGGTGATTGAACAACACTGGCAGCAGGTGGAGAGTACGCCCATACGGGAGGAGAGGAGGGTGCCTCTGCCCGCCACTGTGCAATCCAGAGAGACTGCAGAGCTGGAGCAGCTACTGGAAAATTACAAGCAAGGGGTACGTCTGCTCATTATGTGCAGTGAAGAATAACAAAGTATATTTCTCCTAGTCTATTCAGGCAACATAAAATTTAGTGAGTACATACACAGCACGCTGCAAACCAGATGGGAACTAAGCTGTATTCAGATAGGATCAGGCGCTGCGGAGAATCACACAGGGTTGTCCAGCGGTGTGTCACTCTCATTCACTCAATGCTTTCTCCCTCTTTCTGTCTCAAACCATTGGACATGAACCAAATTAAATTCGTGTCTCTATTTTGCAGCATAAATTATGAGTCAGGCTGGTGCATGAGAAGCTTAGAAGCTGGTGCATGAAATAAACAAAGCCAGAACACAGGTAGAGAATCAGAGTTTACTTCAGTTTACTCAGTCACATCAACTCTTGACCATGACTGACCCATGTGAGAAAAATAGGTCATTAAAATTTACCTGATTAATAATGTGAGTTATTATTAAACTTTAAACTATTATTAAATTAAACTACTACTGCCAATGTTAATGTTGGCGTCAGTCTGACAGGATGAGCTGCTTCACAGCTCTGAATCATGCAGGTCACAGTCCAGAGCTTTAAGCAATAATATAGATAAAGAAAAAGATTTGCCACTAAGTTGATGTTTCGTTAATCTCGAAAATCCATCAGGTCTTCAGCCTGGAGCTGTGTGCAGACATCTGTTCATAGATATTAGTGTTTCATAAACATCAAATAAAGTAACATCAGACATGAGGACATAAGATAACATCACAAAGCGTGAGTATACACCAGCAGTGACATGCAGAGATTGCAGCATATTAAACAGGAAACAGCAGAGAGAGTTTCAGTTTTATAGTTTCGTCAACTCACAGACAGAACACTAATTAACAACAGCTGTATACATTTCCCGGCAAACGTTTGATTCGCTTCAGGTTGTTGACACTGTATATGTCGTGAGTCATGGCCTAATTAAAATCTCAGCTCTTGAGATCTGACTCAAATCATATCAATCGTTGTCGACATCAGAACTATTAATTGTTGAGGCCTAAAATATCGTTCCATTCTCCCTGCAGATAGAGGACCTGAAGGCACAGTTAGAGAGCTGTCACCAGCAGCTCCTCGACTCAAACAAGCACAAGCAGGAGCTGGAGCTCCAGCTGAGAACAGCTCTGGAACGAGAGCAGGACGTCCGGACAGGTTACATCTCTCCGGTGAGTTATTAGTCCCTGTGCTGGGTGTGCAGCTGCATTGCGCTGTATGTTACTCTGATATGATTGGAAACCCTGTTTTAGATTTCATGTGTATATTCTGGACTGAGCAGTGTTTTCTCCTCCATTATGTAACATTCTTTGCATGTCATATTTTATTGTAAGAAAACATCAAACAAACTGACATCTAAGCAACAAAACGACTACAGATATGTGCCTTTGCATGAGTTCATTGCATGTAAAAGAACATTGATATCTTATTACTACATTGGCTTCTACTAGTTAATCTCCTGTCTCTGTGTTAAAGGTCTGTACTGTATCTGAACTCATGCTAGCACTTACTTCAGTATTGTGTCGATTTTGGACCAAGGAAGGAACTTGGTTTTGTGGTTGCTGGTGTGACTTTCTGAGGATGATTCCACTCTAAATAAAAAAAAGTTTTAAAAAATGTGCAAATGAATTATTAATTATAATTCAACTGCTAAGAATAATGTTTCCATTGCACAACATTTTTTTTGTATTGATACACCAACTTTCTTCCGCTTTTTTTGGGAGGTGGGAGATTTCTGTGTGGATGAAAACCTAGTTATCTTCACCTCATATGAAATGTATTAAATATTGAAATAGCAAAGTCCTAATGGAGAATGAACACTAAAAAGTTAGAGAAAAAAAATATTACAGGCCAATTTCTATTTAAAATATTCTAGTTATTTTGTTTTTATTTTCAGTTGAAATTTTTCAGATTTTAATGTTTTTCTAGGTATTTATTCATTTTTAAATTGTATTACTTTCAGATATTTTTGATAGTCTTTAATTGTAGCCTGAATCTTCGTGCTATTTGACTAAACATAGATCATATTTTTTAAAAATTTGGAGTGATGCTATCCTTCATGGTCACTGGCACAGTAGCTGGATTTGCTAAAATGTTTGGCTCGACATGTATGAATAATAACCTCTTGGCTTGTTTTCTAATTATTTGCATGGACGTCAGATTCTCATCTTCTATTAACTGCTGTACAGATCATCCATTTGTTTATTCTCTTAACAAGTTCTGTATATAGCTATGTAATAGCATAAATGTTTGAAGCTGGATGAATTTCTGTGCTTGTGTGTTGGTGTATGGATGGATTTGGCAGAGTGAGGCTGAATGATTACTTTCTTAGATGATCCAGTTTGTATATGGTCGAGTTACAATCAGGCACTGCTCTGATTTGTAGATTGTAGTGTATGCAATTTTTGTCTTGCTTTCTCTTTGGAAATAGAACACTTGAGTGACAATGAAGTTTGTAAACATTAGATTTTAGTTGGATAATAATATTCACTATCTCCACTCAGACAACAATTGCTTTGGTGCAAGACATGAGCTTGGGCCAGAGAACCTCAGAAATGTGTTTGTAGGACCTGGTATGCCTTCCATCCCTGAGTAAACCATCTAGCTGAAACTAATATTGCATTACTTACCACATGAAGTAACTTTTAACCATTTAATGTGCATGCTCTGTTGTGATTAACTAACCCTGGCCATTTAATCTCTTTCCTTTGCTTTGAATTGACACCATTAAAACCTAAGGCAATTTTGAATTTGTTTTGAATCACTGTTAATTTAATTTTGGATTATCATGTTGGAAAGCTAATTGTAATGTGACTTTTTAAAAATAGAAATGGGCGGGAAATGATTGGTAGTTAACGCTGAAAATTATTAGCAAGCTTTGTGTCTCCCCTGCTGTGTGTTAACCAAATGTCTGGTCCCCTTTTCCAAGCTGGAGCACCCTTTGGGTCTGGAGGCTGATGTGACGCCCCAGACGAAGAGGCCCGAACTGGTTAGTTCTCAAGCACAGAGTTTAACAAAGAAGTACCAGGAGACCAAAGAGCTCCTGAAGCTGCAAGAGCTGAAAAAACGCAATATGCAGGCACAGCTTGGCCTCTCACTTTCTCACATCAAGGAACCTTACTTTTCTGATCCCCAAAAAACATCCATTCTGGAAGGTCCTCCCCCTGAACCTGTCCAAAAAAAAGTTAGTTTCTTGCTCCATGACAACACAGAGGCAATTCAAGAACTAGAAGACTTTATAATTGATAGACCAATAACAATAAAGGAACTGGCAAAATTGCTGAGATCCCATAGTTGTAATCAGGAGACAGCAGAAAAACATCATCTTCAGAAGCTCTTGGAGAGTTGGAAGTACCAGCAGGAGATAGAAAATGAAACATTGAAAAAGAGTTTAGCCAGGGCAGGCGAAAGCATCCGTGAATATGAATCCCGTCTTCTAACCATGGAGGATTTAGTGGGGAAGGTTAAGAAGCAAAGCAATGAAACTCTTAAAAGCCCATATGGACCCCTCTCAGAAATTGAAAATCATTCCGAGACAAACGAGATGACGATTGGGATGCTCTCTCAGAGGATCGAACTTTTAACTAGTGAAAATGGGGCACTGAAACAACGATGTCAGGAGATAGTGAACCAGCTGACTGAGGCTGACAGAGAAATAGATAGACTGAAAGCTGAGCTGATCAGCCAGCAGGGTGGCAAACAGCATCATCTGGTCATGGAAGAGCTGAAAAGATTGAAGGCTGAACTGGCTGAAAACCAGGCAAACGCTATAGATAGGGAGTATTACGAGAGGGAGCTGAATGAGAAATCTTTGAGGCTTCATGAAGCTCTGGTTACGTTGGAGGAGCTTGGCAACACCTTAAAAGACACTGAGAAAAAGCTGCAGTTGAAAGAGGCCACGCTCAAAGGCCTGGGCTTTCGAGCAGATTATGAGGAGGAGGAGGAGGAGGAGTTACACACGGAGAAAGAGCTACTAGAAGCCTCACAAGCAAAGTTGTTAGAGATGGAGGCAAAACTTCAGTCTGCAGAGCAGCGCTGTTTGGAACTTGAAGCCAGAAACGGTGAACTAATCACACTAAACCAGGAATCTGAGCAAGTCAGTAGAGAAAAGCTTAAAGAAGCAGAAAACGAAATACGAATGCTGCGAGAGAAGTTAGAAATGAAGACAAGTAGAGTTGAAGAGACAGTCAGTGGATGTCCAAAGGCAGGAGAGAAGCAGGTTGGTGATAAAGGACTTATAAAGCAAGTAGTAGAAAAGATTGAGATGAAGTCTGAGGCGATTAATAAGGTTTTAGAGATGTTAGCAAAGGTAGATGTTAATGTAGAGAAAATGTTCAGTGATTTAAAAAGCACTTTATTCGGTTCCTCGGAAGAAGAGCCAGTCGGTGTGAGTCAGAAAGACATGAGGTTTGTAATGGAGGGAGAGTTCTGGAGCCAGCTGTTGGGTACATCCGAAGACGGACACAGCTGTGAAAGAGATGTGGCTGAACAGATGATGGCCCAGAAGCGCTTGATGCTCTTAATTAGGAGGATTTGTCCACAAGCAGAAGTTGAGAGCGAGATAGTGACAGAGCAAGATCTTGCGACCATGTACAGCTGGCTTGATAATGAAACAAATGCTCTGATTTATAAGGAGTTAACAGAGACTTTGGAGGCAAAGTCGAATGGTTTGAAACAGATTGTATCAGATGTGAAGCTGGCCAAAGATGACAAGCTTCTGTCCTTGGCTCTAGCAAGCTTTGATTTTGGTCGAGAACAGAAACAGTCTTCTGAATATCTGCTTGACGCCCTTAACGAAGCCTACATGTTTTATGTGACCACTAGGCTTAAAGTCCAGCACGAGAAAGAACTTAAGCAAAAGCAGACAGAAGTTCAGATGGATGGCTTTGATTGCCCAAATTGTCCTGAACTGAGAGAAGCTGCCAGAGATCTTGAGTCCAAACTGGCAGATCTTCAGAGTCAACTATCTGAGAATTCTTTGAAAACCACAAGGCCACAAACGTTAATACAGATCGAAGGAGAGCCCATAGACTCGGTGGATAAATACATTGAGCTTCATGACATGGTAGCCAGGCATAGGAAGGAACTACGAGAGGTCAAGGAAGGCTACGAGAGGGAAGCTGAAAAGTTGAGGCAGGAAATCACTAAAGCCAGTGAGACACTGCGTGTCCGTTCAGAAGAAAATGTGAAAGAGATCGACTTGCTGACGAACTGCATTGAGAACCTGAAGAAGAAGCACGAGATGGAGAGGGCAAACCTCATGGAGAGGTTTGACCGGGAAATGGAAGAGCTGAGAGGCATGATGAGTCTGACAAATCCAGAGAAGAACTTGACAGATGAGGACAGGCCGCCACATCATGCCTTGTCCCAAACATCCACCCTGAAAGAGCGCATACAAGAACTGGTGACCCAAGTCTCAGTGATGACCCAAGAGATGAGACGACGGGAAGAGCAGGGAGACATTACGACTCTGCGGCTGAAATACGAGAAAGACCTGGAAAACCTGAAGGTGGAAGCGCTCCTTGTCCTTGCCGTCGTCCATCTGTGATGCCTTGTGTCCCTTTGTGGCATTCCCAGATCCCCCTTCCTTCCCCAACCCCTACTCCCCCCTCCTAACCTCGCTCACCCTACTCTCGCTCTATGTTCCGTGAACCTCTTTTTTTCTGTGTTGCATGAAAACTAACCTCCTTAGGTTTGTGTCATCATTGACGCTGCAGTAGTTGTGTACTGAGGAACCCATTTTGTTGAAGTTTCAACATCACCATCAGTTTGAGTAACTGGAACATCAGATTAGCCAATGAAAAAAAATCATTCAATTCAATCAGATTCATTCACACTACCACATCACATGAACGTGTTCTGAAATGAGTTCCTCTGGTCTTAGTTCAATATGCTTATTAATCTAACCCTTTGTCAGCTGTACCGCAATTTAGATTGTTAAGGGCAAAGAGTTGACCCTGATTTTTGTACATTTATAATTAGCTATTTTGCCAATTATCATTTAATATTATTTCAACTATAAGTTTGATTTGTACGGGTCTGATTCTTTTCCTTTGGCTGTTTCTACTAACAGTTCAAATAACATTTCAATTCTTTGACTGAGTAATTCTAGACTGGAAGTCTACGCACTAGCTTTTCCTAGAGCTCTCAACTGCATCTAACAGTTGTGAGCAGGAGTTGTTGGTTCTGTAGTGATGGTGTGACCTTTTGAAGTAACCTTTGGTCCGTAACAAATGAGCCAACAACCTAATTTTCTGGTGGAGGAAGTGAATTGTGGTTGAAAGCTCTGGAAAAAGCTAGTAAGTGGACCTTGATTCTAATGGTAAGGTAAATACATTTTTTACTTACATTTACTTACATTTTAAAAAAAAGTATAGGCATCCAGTTTATTGCCATAATAAAGGGCCTGTTCACCAAACTAACCAAAATACATATTTTCTTATGTACCTCAATGGTATGACCAAACAGATAGTTTTGGTTTTTATTCGTGGAGGTTTGCAGTATACAGTGGAGGTGGAGGAAATTTTCTTTGTGCTGCTAAACACTTGCAGAAAATACCATTTGATAAAATCTCAACAGAAATATTTCTGTAGAAACGATGTCAAGGTTATAGATATAGTTTACAGCACTTTCTACCATCAGAAAATCAGATTTTTTTATGAACACTCTTCATGGCAACATTGTCTCTGAAATAGCTTGTTGTTGCTGCTGAAGCTTTCTAATGTAATTTTGTAATACTTTGTGTACCACAGACGAAATTCCATTCACCTCCATTTTTATTGTTGTAGTTGTAAAGATTCCAGCAGTGTGTCTTTCAAACCCTCTGCAAATCTAAAACTAAAGCTGCATCTGAGTAAAGCATACATGGGAAAATGTGTTTTTCTGGTGCAACTTTTAGTGTTTATTATCAGCTTATTTTGTGCTCTTTTAAGACTAAGGCTGGTGTTATTCTCTATTTTTTTACCCTCTCCAAATCCCATGAAAAGACCAAAAGTGTGTTAGTCTTTATTTCCTCACATATTCATTCTGTGGCTCTCCGCACCAAGCCCATTGATTTCCACCAAAGACATGAATCTGTTAAAGTTTGTCACAGATGTATAGTTCCATTTCTAAAAGACCCTCAGTGATTTTCCTAAAACAGCTGGCCGTTGTAGTTTTTAACATACATACTCAAACAGGAAGAATACATGCATTTGTTGGGGACTATTTTTCAGCTGTGGATGGACACACGTTTAACAAACTAGTGAGACTTTCAGGCAGGAGGATGGTATGTAGGATTGAGTTCAAATAAAATACAGTGTTTGTGTGTTCACGGTTATTCATTGATGTGTTTTTACTAGTTTTTGGACAACAATGGAGCTCTGTGGCACAGAGGAAGAAAATATATCAGCCTTTGATGCACACACAATACTAGTTAGAAGGATTAATCGGTTAGTGGTTTGGTTTTTTCCATGGGATTTGTTGACAGTAAGAAAACACAGAAACCACCAACACTATTCGTTAAATAAAAGGCTTCTTTTAAATGTTTTAGTTCAGGTTGGAAGTTGTCCATGGTTTAATGTAGTAGACTAGGGCTTGGTCTAATGGGAACCTTTGTGACGTGAAGATTACTGCTTTGTTAATGGTTTACATACCTTTCATAAGAGTTTTCATGTGTAGAGTGTTAAACAGTGTTAGAGTCTCACACAGTCATCCTATGTCTTAGCTAAACACCCTGCAGTGTCTGAGTAGTCGACTCCATGCCCCTGCTATGACCTATGATATATTTACACACAAGATACATGGCCTGGCATGCTTCTAAATAAAGCTTGTGCACGGTCTGATGTCAGAGCAGGAAGTTTACATTTTCTCTGTGGGGGAGACTTTTCCGCCTCTCACAGTAGGTTCCTCGGTCTGAGCTCTCAGGGGGTTTGATCCCTGTGAAAACACACTGGACCTCCATTTCCCTGCGGTTGGCTGCAGTCAGAATGAGACAGAGAGAGGGCCGCGGGCCAGGGCCCAGCCGACGACTGAGTCCTCAGATTAGTGGCAGTGAATAGAGGACGGAAGCAGGACGAAGTTTTTATTTGGGCTAGTGGAAACGCCATTGAAATCCCTTCTTCTGGAAACTTGCACTGTGGTTATAACAGCAGTGTAATTGCTCATTCTAAACATGTCTCCATACTACCCAAAGGTGCTAGTTGGCAAAATGCCCCACACTGAAGATATTTATACATTTGCCACATGTTTGTATCAGCTTAACCCAACCCATCAAAGATTTGGCCGACAGATTAGGATTAGCATGTTAGCTGCAGACAGTTCAACAACATGAGCTCAGTTTGGATTTTCTGAGCATAATCAGCGCTCAGATGTTGTGCTGTGGATAGGAAATGGCAGCGTATGCTTTCTGACACCCTGCTCTCTCATTGTCTATGCATTCCTTCAGTGTATTGTGTATCCTGTCATTCCTCTTAACCCTTTTTGTGCTCACACAGGCTCAACTTGCTCATGGCTAACAGGCTGTAGCTTGCGAGTTATTTGCTGGAAACAGATGATGGCTAACAACGCAGGGCCCAGGGGTTTTTCCTGCTCAGTTTAAGGAGAACCTTTTGGCCCGTGTCCCGGTGGGCTCTAAACTCACAGTTCTTTGCGTTTTCCTGTCCCACAGGCCACCTGCGAACGGGGCTTCGCTGCCATGGAGGAGTCCCATCAGAAGGTGATAGATGAGCTGCAGAGGAAACACCAGAGAGAGCTGGAGAACCTGCACGAGGAGAAAGAGCGACTGCTGGCAGAGGAGACGGCAGCCACCATCGCTGGTAAATAACATCCTCAATCAAAGTCAAAGGATGATCTTCATAGTATAATAGTAGAGCTGTACATATTAAAGCTTTTTGTTTGTTACTCCAGCAATTGAAGCAATGAAAAATGCACACCGGTCAGAGCTGGAGAAGGAGTTGGACAAAGCTCGCAAGGCCAACAGCAACACAGAAAACGCAGACATAGAGGAGATTCGCAGACAGCACGAGTAAGTTTTCCATACAATAGTATGCAGTATGAGCCAGGCTGATGTTGACTGAGGACGTCTGATCATAAATTCTCTTCTGGAAATACAAAGCTACAGGAAGAGCACTGTCAGAGGACATGATGAGGAGAAAGTGCAGAACACCATTTTCAATCAGCAGTACAGCTGACAGTTTGTCCAAACATACGTGAACGCGAACGCACGCCAGATGTTCATGTCAAGAGACTGACGTTAGACGGCTTGGATGTGGACGTGACAGCTACTATACAACATGAAGGCAACATAAACAGTTTTGGTGACTCTGCTGAATCACTTGAGTGACAAGCTAACCAGTGACTCAGCAGATTTGTCGTGATGATGCTGTAGTCTGCAACCAGCCTCACCTTTTATCTATAATTTGCCATCTATAGCCTGGAAGCAGAATAATCCTTCCACTGACTCGAGGAAAGCGGCAGCCGGCCAGTTTACTAACAGGACAGTGGAATATGTCAACATATATCAAGAGTACAAGACAAACAAACTACTTTCCATGTCCTGTAAAAGTTGCTATACTGGGGCGGTCTTTAGCCCAGTTGGTAGAGCAGCCGCCCCATGTGCGAACGCTCAGTCCTCACTGTGGAAGCCCAGGGTTCAAATCCAACCTGTGGCTCTTTTCCTCATGTCCTTCCTCGTCTCTCTCTCCCCACATTCCTGTCACTCTCCAGCTGTCTCTATCAAAATAAAGCTTGAAAAGGACAAAAAAAGTTGCTATACAACAATTTTACCAAAAATTGATTGGGAGACATACAGAGTGAATGAGAGTGAGGGAGCGTCGGCCATCGATACAACCAGTTAATCAGCGCAATAAAAAGTTACTTTGTTACATTCAGCACAAATAGACACAGCCCTCTTCTTCATGTGCTTTCTCAAACCATCCTGACTGATTAAAGGAGGTTTCATCGAGCTGATGAAATGCCAAAGTGTCAGATGGTGCATCTATCACTCATGACCTGCTGGGACATGCGTTGAGGAACTCTGTTTGAGCTCACCTGCCGCTTCAGCGTGCTGTAACACTGAACTCGGTGGTGTGCGTGGAAGTGCAGGTGTTGACAGTAAATCAAACCTTGTTTCATTAAGCTGACAGTTTTTTAGGGCTGCGTAGTTGCTCGTTAACTGATCCCAGAGCTGTATCGCTCTGAATAAAGAAGGATGAGGAAGATGAAGTCCTGGCCACAGATCTGTTAAAAGTGAACATCTAGGTGAGCCCAAACTGTCTGTATCAGATTTTTTCTCAGTGCTGTGTTTGGGTTATGTTTCAGGGAGGAGCTGTGTTCATTCCAGCGGGAGATTGAGGTGTTGTCGGAGCAGTATTCCCAGAAGTGCCTGGAAAACGCCCACCTGGCTCAGGCGCTGGAGGCCGAGAGGCAGGCCCTCAGGCAGTGTCAGCGAGAGAACCAGGAGCTCAACGCACACAACCAGGTGCATACACTCACACACACTGTGAACACACCTGTGATACAAATATTTACTCATTGTGCATGAATACACCCCGTTCTCCTGCTATTTAACTGTTCTAAGCTTCTTCTTTGTGCCGTTTGAAGGAGCTGAACAACCGTCTGGCAGCAGAGATCACCAAGATGCGCTCCATGACATCCGAGGATGGAGTAGGAGACACAAACACCACAATACAGGGAAAAGAGCTCTATGAGTTAGAAGTAAGGTTCAAACAAAGCAATCAAACCTGAACATGTGCACAATAATGTGAATATAAAACATCTAAAATCAAGTCTGTACTGGTGAGGGTTTTAAATAGCAGCTGACAATCTTTCCCAGGTGATGCTGAGGGTGAAGGAGTCAGAGGTCCAGTACCTGAAGCAGGAAATCAACTCCCTGAAAGACGAACTCCAAGCTGCCCAAAGAGTACGTTCAGTTTTATTTCCCTCTGTTAAAGCAACACTTTGAAGCTCTTTTAACTGGATCTATCCAGCTGGAGACGACATGAATAGTCTTTTATCTGAACTGCCAAACAATGTGTTTCCAGGACAAGAAATATGCAACAGATAAGTACAAGGACATCTACACCGAGCTGAGCATCGTCAAGGCCAAAGCAGAGCGGGATCTGGGCCGGCTCAGAGACCAGCTGCAGCTGGCTCACGAGGCACTCGGGGAGCCATCGCTGGAGGATGTGGAGCGAGGAGGATACGGTATGAATGATCAGAAACAACGGGCTTTATGCAAGAACAGTTTTGTCTTCCGTTGTGGTGAATTGTTTTTCAACTTCTAAAAAGGTGTGCATGAGTTGAAACTCCTGTTCCACTCTGTCTGTTGGCACAGATCTGTTGTTTCCCTTCATGTAAACTGACATGTTCTCCCTTCTAGATATCATGAAGTCCAAAAGCAACCCTGACATCCTCAAGATGGCAGCTGCTGCTGCCAAACGCTCAGAGCGCACCATGAGGTCAAAGGTGGGTTTCCTGCTCAGTGCCCAATGGATGACTTAAAAGTGAAATCAAAGCTTCATCCCACTGTGGAGTTGATTCTGTCACCACCCATTGTGTCATCCTGCTTTAGCAGCAACAGACTGTCCTGTTTTGACATTCAAGGCGTCCCACCAAACAAAGAAGCTGTTTTCTAGTGATTTATTGCCATCTACTGGTCGCCTGCAGAATTGCATGCAGCATTGCATGCCCACTGTTGCATTATAATTGGCAGTGTTCCTGCCGGGCTGCATTTTATTTATCCATTTTCTGCCTCCATCAAAACTGCGGTCTTGGGAATGTGATGCAAATGAAACACCGCGGTAGTCTAACACACACTGTGCCGGTGTGTTTTTCCCCCTTCTGTCCTCAGTCTGTGAATCGTGACATGCCCTGGGACAGTTAGGGCTGCTGAGGACGTGTAGGCCTCCTTCCCCTTCTCCTTTTAGGTAAACCAAACCAGATGCACCCACGGCTGGTTTAAGCACATCCTCTCTGTCCTCCACCTTTTTTAAAGCACTCTATAGATCTGAGTCACTACTTTACATTAATATCCACAAATATCCCACTCCACAGACGCATGATGGGGAGAGCGAATGACGACACTGTGTTTGAGATATCACTGGGTTTTTAATAAGTACTAATCTGTGTGTCCTTTCCTATTAGTGTATTTTATGAATGAGGTTCTTACAGACTTACTACAACAGCCCCAAACCAACAAAAGTCAGTAAAAGTTTATCAGATGAGTTGAATATATATCTGAATACATCCGTTCACATTAAAACAGAGTGTTTAAAATAAATATAAAGCTTTGTCTTTTCCCTTAACCTCTATTCAGTCGATATTATTTAAAACTTGATTATTTTACTCTTCCATCTTCAGCATTTTTTAAGGTTTTAGAACACATTTCCTGCTGCAATGTCTCCCATTGTTCTTACCATATATCTTATTTTTACAAATGCTCACGCATTGTCCAGTTAAAGGATTGGTTCAGAGTGTGAGTTTGTGTTTAACATCAGTGGTGCATTGACTGTTTCAATGTAGGTATCTAGGACCCAGCTCCAGTTAGCTCATAGCTGAAGCTGGGTACATCACTGTATTAACTTTTGTTACAGTAACTGAAGCTTTTTAGCCAATAAGCTAACAATAGCAAAGCTACGTGGCTAACACTACCTAGTTTTAGTTTAGTTTGACATAAAAAAATAAATTAAAAAAAAACATTGTTCATAACTCATTATACAGGAAAAATGAATTTACTGCAAGTATTTATCAAGTAATGCTACCGCTAATATAACATTTTTTATGAAGATAGAAGTGTAGGGTTTGTAAACTAGTGTTAGCTTTGTGGATAAAATAATTTAGTTATTATTATGCGAGTTACACAGTAATGACATATAAATATTAATATAACATATTTATTACAATATTAATATATCATGTTATATCCATGATATATGAAGACTCTTTATCTACCAGTGTTTTGAGGTAAGCTAACTAGCCACGCAGACCTCTAGATTGCTTTAGTTCACCTTTACTACTGTTTACTACACCTCAACCAATTATTGCCCTGAACATAAAAAGAAACAATCATTTCATTATTATAATAATCATATGAAAACCTGGAAATGAGGTGAGGGAAATGGGAAAAATTGCTTGCAAAAACATGCAAGGATATATGATTAAACTTACAAAAACAACAGGAAAACTAAGGACATAAAAACAAAAACATCATCGTTATTATATTTAACTGTCTTATTTATTCATTGGTGTATTCAGTTTTGTTTTTGATTCACCTGACAACCTTTTACTGCCCTTTGTTGGTCGGGGGCTCCATAGCTCACAGGGTGTAAAGGGGTGTGTAATCGGCTGTAATGTGGTGTATGTGTTTGGGTTTAGAGATCTAATCTGGGTGACAACAGATTTACACTGACACGGGAAACACTGCCTGCTCAGGAAACAGCACATCTGTCCAGAGAAGGTTCCATTCATCATAGTCATTATTAACATCTGCTTTTTCCTCTCTCCATCCTCCTCCCACCAGAGTCTAAAGGAAGGGCTGACAGCTGAGCAGAGACTCCACCTGTTTGAAAATAAGGACACGAAGGAGTTCTGACAGTGACGCATCATGTCTACCTACCTTGCTGCATGTTTAGAAGCCCACTATATTTTAGCTCTGTAATTATTTACTTAGTAACACTACACACTGGTCACAAAACAGATCATATATTATTAAAAAACATGGTATGAAGTTTGAATTTCATGTCTAGATTTTGCATTCCATGCACTTCAGTTACTGTGACTTTTTTTTGTATTGTTTGTTTTTGCTGCCATGTCTTACTGTAAATACTGTTTTTAATTGAGCATCTGCCATGCATACATTAAAACTATGACTGTGTAAGCTACTGTTTTAACTCTCTAGACTGTTGCTAGCCAAAGGCATAAATGTGATGTTTAATGGCTAAACACAACAATGACATATTGATGAGTGTGTAATACTTGCATAACAACAAAAAAAAAACAACATAGGAATGAGTCTGGCGTTCAGGTCTGCACGTTAACGCTCCATCACTCCGTCATAGTTCCAGCACAGATGGAAGTGTTGCTCAGTAAACAAGCTGCGGAGCAGAAGTGCTCGTCAGCAATAGAAAACAAAACACCTACCGTGTTGCTTCATCGCCTGACTCTTAAATTAACATCACAGATGTTCTCTGAAATCCTTGGATCTATCCGAGATACCCCACGGAAAGGTGACAGCTGAATGCATATGGATTCACTGATTATAATTTAAATATATATATATGAAAATTTATATATAGTTTTTTTTTTCTCACTGCAACCATTGTTCCAGCTGTAAAGGAGGAGTTAGAGTTGGTTATGTTTGTAGTCTTGTTCAGTGGCAGTCCCTTTGTATTTATTTAAATGGTTGGGATTTTTCTTTCACATTCCCATTCCTCTGTACTCTGTTATTGTAAATATAAAGCAAATATACACCAACTGACTACAGGTTTATTAGCAATAAATATTTTTGCACCCTTTTTGTTGTGACTTTTGAAATGTTTGTTGTGTTCTGTACTTTACAGTACTATCTATCTATCTATCTATCTATCTATCTATCTATCTATCTATCTATAACACACACATATATATATACATATATGGCCACTCGTGTCAATGTGTCTGACCAAACAATCAGAAACAGACTTCATGAGGGTGGCCTGAGGGCACGACGTCATGTACTGGACCCTGTGCTCACTGCCTGACACCATGGAGCTCGACTGGCATTTGCCACAGAACACCACGATTGGCAGGTCTGCCACTGGCACCCTGTGATTTCACAGATAAGAGCAGGTTCAACCTGAGCACACGTGATAGACGTGAACGGGTCTGGAGATGCTGTGGAGAACGTTGTGTTGCTTGCAACATCATTCAGCATGACTGCTTTGGTGGTGGGTCAGTGATGGTCTGGGGAGGCATATCCCTGGAAGGACACACAGACCTCTGCAGGTTAGACAGCGACACCCTGACTGCTATTAGGTATCAGAATGAAATCCTTGGATCCATTGTCAGACCCGCTGGTGCAGTGGGTCCTGGGTTCCTCCTGGTGCACGACAATGCCCAGCCTCATGTGGCAAGAGTATGTAGGCAGTTCTTGGAGGATGAAGGAATTGATACCATTGACTGGCCCCTATGGTTGACTGACCTAAATCCAATAGAACACCTCTTGGTGATTATGTTTTGGGCAATCTAATGCCGCCAGGTTGCAACTCACCATCCGTCGTCTCATTGGGAGCATGCCCCGACGTTGTCAGGCATGCATACAAGCACGTGGAGGCCATAGTTTGTACTGAGTATCAATATGAGTTGTTACAAAGAAATTTTGGCAAAATGGCTTTGATTTTGGGGATGTCTTTGAATTTAGCCCTCTGTAGGTTGATAGTTTTCATTTCCATTAATTATGTGGCATTCTTTCGTTCTTAACATATTACCCAGTCCATATCAGGAAAGATATCCAGCGTGATTTCTTTTGCTGTTGAGATCTGATGTATTTTCAAAGTGTTCCTTTAATTTTAAATAGAGAATTGAACCTCAGGTGAGATCATGTTGGTGCAGACTTCTGACAGGGCAGAGATTGAGCTCTGACAGGTCTTTAGAGTCTTTATATGTTCATTAATTTCAAGTTAAAGCAAGTTCTCTGAGCTGAATGAAGCAATGACAGTCTTGAAAATGGGTCTGCTGAACTGTTTACACTTACATTAATGCTGGCTGTATTACAGTCAGGTATTCCAGATCAAGTAACCTGACGTTGCAACATGCTGGCTTACTGACACTTTAATAGAACTGAGTCATTGTTGATGTTATTGGTAACACTTTCCTATGACAAGTATGATTTCATGATTTGTTAACGTGTTTCGTGTTTCTGGCACAAGTTTGACGGCTGCAATCAACCACAGGTGTGTTTACAACAACCAACACCAATGATGTGCAAAACAAATAAGATGATTAAAATGAATCATCACTCTGTACATAACTGTCTGATCTGAGATTATATTTAATAGCTTTGGTTTTGCTCTCTTTCACACAAAACCATTGTGAGTTTAATGTGGTAACACTTCATTTGGACAGTCCGCCCACACATTATCTGTAACAGCTTAGAAGCTGAGATTCAACAATTCAACTATTTTTCATAAATTCAGTTCAATCATAAATACAGTTGTGTGAAAAAGTGTTTGCCCCCTTCCTGATTTCTTTTTTTTTTTTTTTTTGCATGTTTGTCACACTTAAATGTTTCAGACCATCAAACAAATTTAAATATTAGACAAAGATAACCCAAGTAAATATAAAATTCAGTTTTTAAATGATGATTTCATTTATTAAGAGAAAAAAGCTATCCAGACCTACCTGGCACTTTGTGAAAAAGTAATTGCCCCCCTTGTTAAATCATAAACTAACTGTGATAAAACAATTTTTTTGAAAGATGAGATCAATTACACTGTCCACACCCAGGCCTGATCACTGCCAGACCTGTTGAATCCAGAAATCACTTCAATAGAACCTGTTTGAGTGAAGTGAAGTAGGCTGAGAGATCTCAAACAGCAACACATCACGCTGTGATCTCAAAAAGTTCAACAAAAGATGAAAAAACAAAATCATTGACAACTGTCAGTCTGGAAAGAGTTATAGAGCTATTTCTAAAGCTTTGGGACTCCAGCGAACCATGATGAGAGCCATTATCCACTAATGGAGAAACCCAAGAGCGTTTGACCTTGATCACAAACTGAAGGCCGGATGATCTCCTTCAGGATTTTCTGGTAGAGACCAAAATTCATAGTTCCATCAGTTACTGCAAGTCCTTCAGGTCCTGAAGCAGCAGAGCAGCCCCAGACCATCACCCTACCACCACCATGTTTAACTGTTGGTATGATGCTCTTTTTATGAAATGCTGTATTAGTTTTCCACCAGATGTAACAGGATGCACACCTTCCAAAATTTTCAATTTTACAGAGTGAAACCGGACACATGGAGTTTGAAAAAACATGGTTATTTTATTGTCTAGTGAAATTATATTGGGTTGCATTGTGGGAAGTGTAGGATCTATTTTGGGGGATGGGCCTACAGTAAGGATCTGAAGTACCTGAACTCTTCTTTCTGTTCTGTCATTTCTCTCATAAGTGCTTTCATTGTTTTAGTATGAGTAGTATGAAAATAACCTAAAATATTTCTCGAGGGTCAATAAGTTGTTTGGAACAGGTCCCAGCACTTTGTTCCCACAATGCTCTCTGTTTCACAGCTCGGTGACAACTGGTCCACTGCTGGCCGATTTCACTCGTCAAGTTACCCACAGTTAGACAGCGCCCAGCTGAAAGAAATGCCCGATTATTATGTCACCTCGATGAAAAAACAACCCCGGTCTTTCTGGTCCTGTGTTAGCTGTCTGAAGCTCTCACAGGCTGCATGCAACAGTTGGATGAACGGCACATAAATGTGACCGAATTGAACTGTATTCATGCTAACACTCAGAAGGACGTTGTGTTTGGTTCATTAGTGTATGGTTTAGTTGTATTTTTGTTCGTAATGTGTCAATTACAAGAAAGAAAAACACCGAGGCGCACCGCTTATTGTTTTATTGTGAAAGGGGGCAGCCGGAAGTTTGAGGGTCCACTCTAAACAACTTGACACTGCGCTGTCAGAGTAGTGTGTTCCTGGAAAGTGTGAGGATCTTTATTTAATTTGGGGCTTTCTCTATCTGATGTCTTTATTGGGATTCCTCAGAGTAGATGGGTTGTTGAAAGACATGCCGGGTGGGACAAATCCTTAACTGGACGTTTAAAAGACGCTACGATCTCTCCCGTCCGGGTAAGTTTTGTTGAGCAGCACGGCGCAGCGCATTACCTCCGCTCTGCCTTTGTTTCATCCAGCCGGGCCTTGCCCCGATGCGTATCGCCGTCCTCTCTAAAGGAGAGAACGTGTTGCCAAACTCCATGAAAAGTAACCAGCAATTTAATAACACCGTGCTTATCGCTGCACTCTGCACTCCAGTAGAAAGCAAAGTATACTTTTTTGAATCATTCGGGTACACTCTTTAATTCGGAATACAAGTAATATAGCGTAGCACATTATTTTAAAGGAGATTCAACATTTTACAAACGGTTTGGCCGTTGTTGCAACAAAGTTACCAAGAGTCACACCAGGCGATAACCAACAATGTGGAGCACTGAGCTTTAAAAGTTGACCTTTTATCCACACAGTGAAGTTTTTCAAAGGGGCAGACCTCGCCGAAATTGAAAACAGTCGTTATATATCATTAGAAGTTAAAATGTCACGGTCTGTATCGTGCGGTTTTCTCCATTTATTACAAACCGCGTAAAGCTGTGAGATATTGGATGCAGTCCGGCGTACGGGAGGTTACCGGAGCTAAGCCGGGCCTAGCTCACGTTAGCTGCGGCTAGGCTAAGCTAACCGCCGTTAGCAACCCTGACCTGTCAAAATGCTGGTTTAAAAAAGTCAGCCGGTTGCCTGGAAAGATATTATCCACTGAACCTAAAAACTTGATACTATAAATACTCAACAATATAAAAATAAATTGGAAAAAAGCCAAAACGTAAATTGTCAGTTAACCTATGTTCTCCAACGTTAATGAAAATCGGGCACATCAGTAGCTCCTGACAACGGTCTGACTGACGCTCAGGGTTCGTGTTTTAACTTTCTGCTCGACCTCTTAACTAAAATTAAACTTTAAGAAGGTATTAAATAACTCAGAGGGATGTAGTTCAGTGGTCCAAAGTAGTTCAACTTTAACCTCAAGTTCCCTGAAAGGAGCAAATGTGCTCTGGTTAGATAAAGAGCCGTGAAGATATGAGTGAATAACTTCTGCAGCAGCACTCATGAGTTACACCATTTTCTTTTCTCCTCTTCGTCCGTTGTAGTTGTTATGGAGCAGCCACCTGGGAGCGTAGATGATCTGCAGCCGCAAGACCTCTCCGCCTCCAGCATCCCCAACGTGATCGACCTGACCAGGAAAGGCGAGGAATGTGTCCTCAACCCCACGTCCCTCGATGCCCTGCGGATGGTCAAGAGCCCCGGCTGGTACCCAAACTCTGAGACTGGCAACCCCGGATTACCCTTCTCGGAGACGGGCTCCTCGGACATCACACTCCAATCAGGGGATCAAATTCAACCAGACAATGCCTTCTCCCGCACTACAGTCACCCTCTCCTACGTGAGCAGGTCTCGCGTCTTCCCCACTCCCCGAGACCCCCTGTCTCGGCACTCTTCTCTGTGCGGCGTGCCGCCCATTAGCAAGTTTTCCCTCCACCCTCCTTGTGACTCAGATGAAGGGCTAGGGGAGACCGGCTATGTGCTCAACCAGCATTACTCGGAGCAGGTTGACGGGCCTGTGGACCTCGCCACTCAGACAGAACTTTTTCAGTCTCAGGCTCAGGTGGGACCAGAGGGCGATGGGGGAGTGTGTCTAACACAGGAGCCCCATGAAGTCAATGGTGGAGTCATTTCCAGAGGTGGGGACGTGGATGAGTTTGTGCAAAGCCAAGGGGAACATGGACTTTCTCGGGAAAACAGTAAGGGCTTGGAGAACGGTCAGGGCGACAGCTGGTCGAGTTCAGGAGTGTGTGCCGAATCCTCCCCGGAAACACTCACCCCTGCCACAGGGGAGGACGAGGAGACGGGGGACCCTGAGGTGCTCTTTGTCATGTCCAAGAAAGCGGACCCAGTGGTTGTCCCAGACAGCGTGGGTTCTAGAGACCTGAGTTCACTGAGCCGGGAGTACGTGAGTCCTCTGGAGGACCCCGTCTCCCCCTCCGCTACCTCACAGGACGACGTGGAGGATGTGTTCGTCCTGCCTCAGGCCTCCAGCTCACCCAGCGGCGACAACTCTTATCTAGAGACAACTGATGAGGTTGCGTGGGACGGCGTGAGCACAGAGGGGGCCATTCAGCCGGCCTCTGGCACCAGCGACAGCACCACGAGGTTAGATTCAAGGCATGAAAATAAGCAGCCTGTCCGGACACGGAAGGCGGCGTTGGAACCTTTGATTGACTTAACAGATGACGTTTGTGCGTTGGATGTTTCGGAAAACAAACCCAAGACTGTCGTTCCTCACATGAACGGGAATGCCAAGGCACTACAGAGAACTTTAAAAGAAAAGAAACTGCCAGCGCGTTTGGGCAGAGGGACGCGGTTAGAGGCCATAGTTATGAACATAAATTCAAGCAGGTATAAAGTGTCAGGATGCATACGCACCAATAAGAAGGCTTCCCAGTCGACAGCTAGTGATTCTAAGTTAGTGGGTGCTAAAAGGAATGACACCCTGTCGTCGGGGAAAAGGACAAACAGAGCGAAAGCAGTGAAACAAAAAGCAATTCCAGTGAGGAGGGGTAAAACGAATAACACTGACAGCTGCAAAGACTCTACCTCTGATTCTGAAATCAATAAAAAGTCACATAGCAGCACACCTCCAGGAAGCCCGCAGTTTGTCGGGCTTAAAAAGTCGAAGAAGGAGCCAGAGCAGCTTTCTCGCCCTGACTCCTCGGTGGAAGTTCATGTAGAGAGATTTTCCCCACCACCGCCAACACCACCACCTTCGAAATCTCCGAAGGAAAGCCGAGGCAAATCCAAAAGTAAGGCTACAGGTAGCAAAACATCTCCCACTGCCAAGACAAAGAGGGCTCGCACTCCCAAGAGCAGGCGAAAGAAACGCAAGCAGAGCCAGTCTTCTTCCATGTTCTCCCCCAAGGAGCCGGAGATCAAACTGAGGTACGTCAACTACAAGGAGGAGAAAAGGGACCTGAGGTTGGACAGTTTCTCCCCGTTCATCCGCGTAGAGCGCCAGCAGTCTTCGCCATCACTGTGTACTGTAATCAACTACCCCGAGGAGGAGAGGACGCAACACAAGAAGGGCCAGCAGCAGCAGACTCACCCGGGTGGCTTTATTTCTGCGGTCGTACCCAGCACTTCCTGTCTGCAGCTGGGCCGGGTGTCCATGCACAGCCAACACCAGCGCTCTCTGGTCTGCTGCCTGTGTGGGCTGTCAGCCAATGCCATGGACCTGGGGGACCTCCACGGCCCCTATTACCCTGAAGGATACCAGCCAAGCACCAAAACACCAGCCAGCTCGTCGGGCCTCAAAGCGGACGGAGAGGACTTTAGCGACTCGGACTCTTCGGCCTGTAGTGTCAGAGGCAGGGGAGGGAAACGTGCCATCATGCCACGGCCTCCCAGGCCAGGAGGCCGGCTCAATGAGAAGGGCCTTCCCGAGTGCCAGAGGTGGTCCGGTGACGGCACCAGCAGCCCCGCAGCTAAACGTGCTCGGTCAGGTGTTGGCTCCGCCGACGTGGAGGACTGGTACAGCCCCCCTGTGCTGCCTCTGGAGCTCTGCGAATACTGGCTCCACGAAGACTGCGGCATCTGGTCTGCAGGCGTGTTCCTCGTGAAGGGCAAAGTGTATGGACTGGAGGAGGCCGTGAAGGTGGCCCAGGAGACGGTAAATGTGCACCTCACGTCTGAATATCGTTACACAGTACCACATGGAGATGATGGAGCTGAAAATGAACAAAACATTGACGCTAACGCATTAATAGTCTGTCTGTTTATGTATTGTTTTCCAGGACTCTAGGATACTAATAGATTTCAGATGTTATCAAACCAAAGCATGAAGAACTGACAATTATGTCAGACAGAAAAAGATTAGAAGCAACTGCAACTCTGAGACGTGATTTGTACAATATGACAAATTTAGCATTGCTTCAGGGTGACGCTTCCTCTTCAAAGGTGTCTGCAATTATACTGCCTGACTTTCGATCCCTCTCAGCCTGTTCTTCAATTTCTGCACACGTTTTCAGAGCCAACTCCTTTTTTTCACTCATTATTCCCGTTGGAAACCGTAGTTTAACATAAATGAAAGTGCATTGTGTATTTATATATGCAAGCACCTGTTATCGTGGGATCAAAGTTCCATTTTAGTTCACATGATGCCAGCTGAGCAGTCTCAATGAGAACCGAGGAACACTGGGAGATGTGGTTGAGGGTAAAAATGTAGTGCAGAAAAGATTTCTCTTTCTGCTGGAGCTCAACCTAAACAAGACAGAAGAGAAATCAGTAAATATTCATATGTGAGAAGCTAGAATCAGTTGGTTTCTGGGCAAAAAAAGTGACTTAAATGATCATTAAAATAGTTGCAGATGAACTTGACGATCAGCTGATCATTCAGTTTCTTCAAGCGTCCAGAGCTCAGTCCGCCACCACCCATCTCTATTTTCCAACGTCCTCATCCTAAAATGTCAGCACACGAAATATTTAATGATGTAGCCTGTCAGGCAAAACGTCAGAACATTTGCCAGATTCACGATCCCAGCAGGGATAACGTGTCAGTAATAATGAATACTTCAGGCTCCTCGGGCCGAGCTGCTTACTTACTCATCTTTTCCCTTTTGCTTTGGTCACCGCAGAGCGTGCCACATGTAGCCCGACGCCACATACGTGACCAAAATTCAGTTAAAGGTTTTTCCGATTTAACGTCACCGACTCCCGTTATTGATGACAAATATGTTCTGAAGCTCCTGAAGGAAAATCTGCGCTTCTGCACAAATCTGATCACTCGTGAGGTTTATTGGTTCATTTCTCATTTAAGAGGAGACAGCAATTATAAATGTTATAAGTAACACGCGTCAAAGTCCAAATAAGGCATAAGCACTTGCACTAAGCGTGTCAATATATCTGAACATGTTTGAACCATGCACAGTTCGCTTCATTAGAATGACTGTGGGACGTTTGTGTGCGGTGCTGATAAATGACGACCTTGAGGAAGTCATAGTGTGTCTGCATGAATTTAATTAGCTAACATCGAGCACATAGAAGTGCCTGATTGCTGCTTGATTCCCAGAAAGACCTTGAAGGGGCCTCCCTGCTGTGCAGCAGTTCAACCACACATTTACAGTAAACACCCTGAAAGCGCCCCCCTTTCTTTATGTTTATAAGTGCAAACATGTTTCATGTTGCGTGTACTGTTTCTGTGTCTTCATTTCACCTTTTTACCGGCTCTGTATTACAGATGTGTTCGGCGTGCCGTGACCCAGGCGCTACCCTGGGCTGCTTCTTCAAAGGGTGTCCCAACAAGTACCACTACAGGTGTGCTCTGGAGTCAGGTGAGTGCTGCTCTCTGCCCTCCGTCTCCACACATCACCAGGGGAACAAAGTACAGTCGCTTATCCTCACCCTGGGTTTGTCTTTAATCTTAAAGGGTCGGCTCACGCAGTTTATTTTCATTCATATGCAACCATAGTTTTAGTTTCACGCGTCTCTGCTTAACATTGTACCTGTTAAAGTATTATATCAAAGGCGCCCACGACCGGTGCTTTGTGTGAGTGTGTCTGAGTTCATGTGTATTGGTCTGCAAATAGCTCTTTTGAGAAGCACGCTTGGCTGTTAGCACTTCCACAGAGCCTGAACTTGCACGTGTGGGCGGTTGAACCCTTTTGGATGAATCAGTGTGGCATCTTCAACTCCTGTTCTCTTCTTGTTCTAGCAGACTGTGTACTCATTGAAGAAAACTTCTCCATGAAATGTAAAAAGCACAAGGTGAGAAGAACACTTTAAAAAGCACAGAGGTGTTTCTGCTGTTTTGAAAGATGGAACTAAATATGAACTTTTCTGATTCCTCACCCGTCCACAGAACAAGACATTCAAAGCCCCTCCAGGGACCCGATGGGACGACAGGTGACGAAGTTAGCAGACACCTTGTGAGGTGAGTAAATCCCAACATCTTCTGCAGCTCTGGAAAGAAGTTTCCAAGTTTGAGGAAATGATCGCCAGAAAAGTAGCATATAAACCTGGACACGAGGGCCTGATGTAAGACATTAAAGAGTTGCATCATGGGAAGTGTAGGAGGAGAAAAGCAAAAGTCAAGTGGTGAAAATGTTATTCAGGAGGCAGCTCACTGAGGAATGATGGTTTAATAATTCTGCAGAAACACCAACCACCTTCAACCGGTTTTGACGCTTACAGTTGCACCGTTATCGTGCATGTGACACCTGCAGTCACTTGTGGTAAATGTGGTTTAATAAGAACTCTGGGGCCAGACTGTCGCCTGCAGCTCATCTAACTTCAGTCAGTAATCTTCAGCTCTCTGTAGCTGCTCCCTGACATATTTACGACTGATCTGCTGTCCAAAAATAATGCCCAAAATGACCGTTGTCTTGTTTTGTAGATGCATTTTTGAGTGACAAACGCATTGACTTTCCTGTTAAGTCAACTTCTGTCTCACCAGTTAAACACTTTTAGTATAAAGCTGCAGGAGGGAGGACATGTTCACTTTGGATTAGCAATAACTCGCATTTTTTCTTAGAATAAACGTACCCGGCTGGACTTAATCGAGGAGTCGGCTGTTTTGCCGGTAGCCGGTGCTTAGAGAAAACTGCAGTGGCTGATAAATATTTTAATAATGCAGACATTCTGAGGAAGGCGCTCTGCTATCAGTCTTAGGCGCTTGGCTCTGATGAGCAACTGGTTCACCTGTTGCCAAAACAGGAAGAAAATGTTTTTTTGTTTTTGTTTTTTTTTAATCAGTGAAACATACAACGGTACGCTTCCTGCGATTGGTTCAAATAAAGCACTCCACTCGCTTTGTCCACTCGCTTTGTCCTCTCTAGAGTTTGGGTCCGGCATTCACACCAACCCAAACAAACCACACCACGGGGGTAAACACTGCAGTGTTCGGTTCAACAGGACTGAATAAGACCACTGTGAACCTGCAAGTGCAATACTAAATCGCTGAACTACTCCACTTATTTATCAAGTGAAGGTCCAAACGTTAGCTGGTCCATCCACATATAGGTTTTATTGCCCGAATGATTAATCCATTAATAGCGTAACAGCTTCAATGTCAATATGTAAATGAGAATCGTCTCCCTGACTCCCCCCTTAACCCTGCCGTGATTTCTTTTTTCCCTACAAACTTATTTTATACTTCTTCCAGAGAAACACACTGCTAACTAGTAAAGGACTGATTTATTAAAGAGAAGGTAAATCAGGTTTTTACGTCCTAACTCTTGCTGATTCAACTTTTCATTAAAAACTGAACGAGCCCACAGAGTCCATGCCAGCAGCTCTGTACAACTACTTAGACACAGCAGTGACATTAGCATTGCAGCTGACAATGCTAGAGTAAGCAGGTATAATGTTCACTATGTTAGTGTAGCTGATGGGCATGACATCAGTTTTACATGTATTTGGCAAGCGGCAACCTCCATGACTGTGAAAGTGAAGCCATCTTCACAGCACAAATGAACCAATTGGCAACCGTCAGTGCTGGAAAATGAAGCCACTGTGGAAGTCCTAAGTGTCATTCCTCGAGCGGCTGCTTGACAGGCTGCAGAAGTGAGTCAACCTCCATAAGCCTGTTGAAATGTCCAGCTTCACAGCAGAAATCAACATGTTTACAGCCTGGTTCAGGCAACAGTTTTGGTCTCCATAGCTAATTTACCCATTTATGACAACTGTACTGAGGGTGAATTTATATACAACTCACCTGTTCAAAATATATTAAGGAATTAAGAGCATGACAGGTGCTGCTACAGATAGCTTGAAGAAGAAGATAGACTTTATTAAATTCTTTTTCACCCTTATTTACATGCATTTTAACCCCAAAAACACATACAGTACAAGTACAAGGCTCATAGACATGCACACACAAGTGTGGAGAGAGATGGTGGAGTTATGGGCAGCCCCCCTGAGAAGCGCCCAGCGAGCAGTTAGGGGGATTCGGTGCCTTGCTCAAGGGCACCTCAGCAGTGCCCAGGAGGTGAACTGGCACCTCTCCAGCTACCAGCCGGTAGCTTTTGGTCCATGCTGGACTTGAACCGGCCATTCTCTGGTTTCCAAGCCAAGTCTCTATGGACTGAGCTACTGCCGCCCTTGTTTGAGCACCCAGGTGTCATTCAGCCTGCCTCAGGCTGGCTGATGATCCATGTCTTTGCCCATTTATAGATTAACCAGGGGGCAGAAGAGGCCACCTTGGTGGTGGCAGATTTTGAGCTTCAAAACAGCGCTTGGAAACCTATGGGTGATGTCACGGATGCGCTGTCCATTCTTTTTACTGTGACTGAGCATAACCAGGCATAATGTTCACTATGTTAGTGTAGCATGTCAGCATGCTTACATTTGCTAATTGGCACTAAATACAAAGTACAACTAAGGCTGATGGGAATGTGTAAACCAAATAAAAAATGACCTGGGATAGAGCAGTGTTTTCAAAATGGGAAACGAGTGTGTGCTACGCATGTACTGGATGTATTGCAGTTACATCCAGTAACTACTATTTGTTTTCTACACTGCTCTGTTCAGCTCTGATGCTGTCCCTCTCCCCTCACTCTTGGAAAAAGCAGTTGTCTGGTGGTTACCGCCAGAAGTTCAGCATGGTGAAGTGTGGGTAGAGCAAATGCTCTGTCCTATTGCATTCAGTGACATTTTGATCTGCACCCATTGATGATGCCGGCCTACAAAACTTTGTCATAAAATATTCTTCCAGAGTTAGCAGCTTAACACGTCACTACAAGTTTCTAATGAATAGTCACCCATGCCCTTGAATACAGAGCAGGTACCTTTTTTTTCCATAAATTCATCAGTCTGAAATATGTTTTTTCTTTATTTTTCCAGAAATTCACCTGCAACATCCTGCAGGGGCTCTACTATCCCCTTTTTGCTAGTAACCATGGCAACTGCAGACCGGGGGTTCTTCTGACTGACAGCTAGCACCCGTAAACCTTAACTTCACCCTCTGCTCTTCAACTGCACTGTTAACCCCTCCTCGACACTGACGTGACCGGAGGAGCCCGGTCACCGTAAACCCCCCCTGCCCAGGTCGTCATCAGACAGTGAGACCTGCAGGCCGGGGAGGAGATCAGCTTCTCATTAAGTAACATGCTGAGTTTGTGTTATCACTTTGTAGTTATTTATATGAATTTTTTTCCTGGATGAAATAATAACAATCAAAGATATTTAATTTTTCTTTTTTTTTAAGATTTTGTAAGTATTTGATTATATTTGGTTTATTTATTCCTGGAGTTTTCTTAACGGTTTCTTTAGCAGATGTCAAAGATGTTCGATTGTGTTTTTCTTTTTTTTAAGTTATTCTAAAGCAGTTCAGTGTTTGAAATATCAAACCAGTCAGTGAGACGCTGGTTTTTATTAAAATATGGGACAGAGGAAAGGGCTGGACGGTCGAGATATGACACTCGCGGAACAAGGTACCTTTTTTTTTTTTTTCCTCGGATCAGAACACATGGCGTTAACCTTTTAGTTTGACAGCGAGCGGTGCAAAAGTCTGAAGTTCCACCCAGGTGACACTGACTGAATGTTGAGCTAAGTTGAAGGGCACTGAACAGCGTGTGTTTGAATGTATTCTCCCCTCCATGTGTGTGTGAGGGAGTTTTTGCAGGAAGCACTTTGGAGAGGCTCTGAACACGCGTGCTCCGGCTGCAGTATTACCTTCTTCAGCGTCCTCCTCCTTTTCCTCCTCCTCCTCTTCCTCTTCCTCCTCCTTCCTCCCCCCTCTATTTTGTCATTTGCTTCAGGCTTCACTCGTGTGGTTCTCTGAGGTTCACATGTCATCTGTGCGACACAGCTAACATCAGGATGAGACCATGTGATTTTTTTTTTTTTTTTTTTTTTTTGGCTTAAAGCACTTTGACCTTTTTAAACGTGCCCATGTTGTGTTTGTCTGTGTGGCCCTTGAATCAGCTGGTATCTTAACTGAATCTGATTTGTTGAGAACCTGTTGGGGTGGTGGGTGGGGGGTTCCTTTCAATGCAAGTCATCTGTTTACTTGGACCTCTCATCGTTTGGAGCTCCAATCGTTTCTTTCCATTCAGTTCCGTCCTCTGGACTTAGAGGACCACTCGATTTCACCAGTGTCACTAAAGTTTGAGGAGGATGTGTGTTTTCTATGCTGACATCTTTGGTTTACATCCATCTTAATTACAACAGGCCAGGCTAGTATTAAGACTCCTGACATTTTTTTTCTCTTAACTTTGTGGGCCTAAATTGGTGAATCTCCACCAGAACCTTCTCTGAAGGGGAAAAAAAGCCTTATCTGACACACAAGAGGTAAACCCAGTTCTTCATATTCTCACTAGCTTTTGGTGCAATGACAAATCAGTGATGTACATCACCTTCCTTTGGACATCCTGATGACTGAAGGCAGCTCGCGTGCACTTTCCTGCTGCTGCACACTTTTGTTACTGATTAAAACCCGGGCCGATTCCTAACCAACCCTCCGACCACGCAGGTATGCACTGACTCTCTGGGACTCGTGTGAAACAGTGTAGTGAGATTAGCTCCCAGCATATTAGTATCTGTTCAATCAGGTGACGAGGTCAGGGGCTTCAGCCTGTTTGTTTCTAGAGGTTTTAAAAATAAAAAAAAAAGTCTGTGTGGTCAGTGTCAGTGTGACATCTCTATGTAGTTTTGCATAGCACCAGTAGGGGCAGTGTTGTGCTGTCTGAGATCAGTGTGTGAGGTCCATTAAAGACTCCATGTTCAGATATCCACACAGAGGCAGCTGAAGGCTCGTCTGCTCAGCGTCTCACCAGCCACACACACACACACACACACACACACACACACACACACACACACACACACACCTTCTTATCCTGGAACACCACGTTTAATTTGTGCCATCCTTATGTTTTGTGTTTTCTGTTCTGTTGCAGTGATTTTTTTTTTTTTTCTTTTCTTTTTGAGAAGGTGCGAGCCTGAAATGTTCACTGTTTTTTTCTATTACAGGAAGTTGTTTGCATTGTACCAAATACAGTTTTTGGAATATGTTTTATTCTTCCAAAATGTTTGGATTTTTAGAAAATCTTTTGTCCGTGTGTTTAATCTCAGGGCTGAATCTCAGATATTCTAATGATTTGAATTTTTATTTTGTGAAATGTTGTTTTTGTTTTTGCTCATTGTGTGTTAACCCCACATTGACTGGAGCAATGATACATGTAGCAGGATGTGGTTATCTCCTCAGATGTAAAAGCCTTCTGTCCTGGTACACACTACTCATCACATTCCAACAGCCTCCTCCATGTGTCCGTCAGTGCTGTGGTGTTTTTTTTAGGTTGAACATGGGATTAGGACTGCCAACTCGCGTCACTTTTTTCATGGTCTTTTTATTTTATGGCAACTTTTTTGTACCATCTTGGTCACCTCTTGGAGCATCAGAGGTCATGTAATTGTCAAAAATAAATATTTTGTTCAACGTTGTGGTTTTTCTATAAGATTTGTGTTTTTGGATTTCCATTCAAATATTTTGTAGCCGTTTCTGTCTTCAAATGAAGACCTCCAAAATGAGCCATATTAAATGAAACCTGAAAATAAATGGTTCTACATGAATGAGCTAATTAATTGCTAAATTGTGACAGCTTATTAGAACTCAGTTAATTTATTCATTTTGTAATACATATATTTAAAGGTACACTAGGTAATATGTTTTAGCAGTGGGTTAAATGGGTGTATATAAGGTGAAGCACACAGAGCAGACATCTTAACTTTATTATAGGAGAAGTTCAGGTGTTACTAATAACATTAACAATGGCTCCATTGAAGCCAGGTGTCCCATGATGTGACACCATCTGTTCATTTAATTATTTACACCTCCTCTGTGACATGTCAGAATGTCTTCTGTTAAAACAAGCCTGTTATCACTCATGTCTGCAGTCCTCTCAGTACTACAGAACAATCTAGTGTTTTCAGCTTGTTTTAGTTTTCAGACACACAACCTAAGGCTGCTATAATAAATATTACTATTTTGACAAATGGACCACATGTTTTTTGTATGTGAAAGGGATGAACCTAAAGATCAACTCTGCAGTCACTTCAGATCTGTGGAACAATTACAATAAACCTTATTTACAGCAGCAGCAAAAAAATATTAATGAACAGCTAGCTGATGAATAAAGTGCATTCAGCAGCTAGCATTAAAGAGGTCCTTCAGGGGTTAAAGGTGTGTATATTCCAAAGGGGGTATTTTGTTCATATATCATTCATGGACTAATTAGAACATTTTCTTAAAAACATGGAGAGAATTGATTTTTTTTGTGGCTGTTGACAGTATTTTATGATTTATGTAGGTAAAAATGTGAACCTGTCTTTATCCGGTGTTCAGATTTCTGTTCTGGAAATATATGAACATTACATTTTTAATGAGATAAACACAAGATAATTCTCTTAATGTAAATAATCAGCTGGGTAAGTTTCATGGTCACCTATTAGTTAAAAAAATCCTATTAACCTGGTGTGTCTTTCCGTATATCCTTCTTCATCTTGTATCACAGAGATGAAAAAACAGTCTCATTTCCAAAGATCACTCCAACAAGAATTCTCATTTTTTATTGACTAAATCTCAGCTTACAGGAAGACAGTTGTATTGCAAAGACAGAACCGGATACGAGTTCTAGTGCTGTGGTCATCTACTCACTAAAACTCCACCAAAATGATGTTGCTTTGAAATATGTCACTGGACAGTAGAGACACTGGAACTCCATTACAACACACGTTACGTAGTGGATGAGGTGAGGGGGCAGCAGCGACTGATTCAGACGTTGCGAGGAAGAAAAGGTGACGTATCCCTTCGTGTCTGGTTTGGTGTGACTCATCCCTGCTCTCAGGTCAGGTGTCCTCGGCTGCAGCGGGTACTGGACCTGATCGTAACAGGAGTAACTTTCATCCTAACATGGCACTATACCAAAACATCCACTCTGACATTCTTAATGCAAACATACACTAAGATTCTTTAGTATCAATCCCTAACACTGTTATAACATATTGACCATTGGGTCTAAGAATGAGTCTCACATAGATTTTAGTGGTGAAGCCAAACACTTTTCATATTGACTTTGTCTTTTTTGAGTTTTATTCTTTTTTTTCTTTTTTGGCTTGGCACAGTGCCACAGGTCAAATAGTCACTGTTTTAGATTTGTATTCATTCACTCACTTAACAGTCAACAGTCACTGCTAAATGACTACCAAGCTACAGTACACCATTAGAGATGATATTGAATGAGCTGTTATATGTAATTCAGTGGAAGTTAGTGGATGTTTGCTTATGACCAGAATTTTGTTTAAGACTGACCCCAAATAGTCTGTTAATATATAACGACGAACCTCCAAAGAAGTTCTCAAAGAAGAAGCAAAAGTAAATCTCCATTTTAAATCCAAAAGACAAAGTTAAAGGTACCCTGTGGAAGATTGACCACTAGTAGCGCTATGAGCAATATTTTTACAGGCGGGTGTCCATTTGTGCATACAAAGACCTGCATGCACATCCTTACGCCAGTTTTCTGCTATAATTCCCTGACAACTGGTGGCAGCGACACACCAAGAAACGTAACAGTGTGCCACCATTACATCATGTTTGTTCACATGAAAACTCCACAGAGCGCCTTTAATATAACTCTGCACAGCATAGGAATATGTTTAGCTATTTGCAGGAAAGGTTCCGTAAAGAAAAGAAAATATTGACCAGAGTAGTGATGTGGTGACCAATGGGGTAGCCAGGCTTTATTCTCTATTCTGGCCTCTGCTGTTACTGTTCAAAAATTCAAATTTTTAACTTCCATTTGACCATGGTAAAGAATTAAATGTCCGTTCTCTGTGTTAAAGTGTATAAGGCAGTATCTTGCACTCCCAGCTACACTGTCATAAAACACACTCATCTATTGCATGCCCTGTCAGTTAACTACACAATCGTTGTCCGTTACAAAAGGGAGGAAGCGAGCTCTGGAAACTGATCAGCTGAGACCAAATGATGGAAATTGAAAAGTTCATAGATAAAGGTAAAGCTATCTAAGGCATTGAAGAGTCACAGCAAATAAACAAAAGGTCATTTCTGCAGCATATTTTATGGTTAGGCCATTTGTGTTAATTTAAAGAAATTACATGTGAACTCTCATTTGATTATTTCTTTTGTTCTCAAAAAAACTGGCCACCCCTTTGCTTCACCGCTGCCAGATTTGTCACTTGATGTTTAATCAGACTAAATGGTTCATTAGTACAGACATTTGATATGCAGTGGATACATCAAGTGTTCAGGAGAAGAAGAAGGGTGTTTTTATGGGGAATACTGCAGTGAGGGAATGACATGATGAGGTAATGTACAGGCCCATGTAACGTCTTCTTCATACGGCCATGTGAAAGGCCTCAGCAGCAGAATCCGATGTGCTGGAGCTCACACGGTAAACGCCGCAGAGCCAGTGCTGCTCGCAGCTGGCTGATGGAGAGCAAGCAGCTATAGAAAACAGCACGGCTACAGTGTCTGTATCAGGACCGTCCTTTGTTCTGAGTCAGAAGGCTGCCGATGAGGTCAGAGATTGTCACAAGATGTAGTAATTTGCATACTCGCTCGCTGATCCGGGAGCAGCTTTGATGAAAATGATCTGAACGGTTTATGTCAGTCGGGCATATTCAGGCTGAGGCTAGTGACTCTCACAAGATAAAGAAACATGTTGTTTGCAGCTATACTACATCTAGAGAATACTACAGCTTGTGACAGGAGAAACACAGAGCAGGTTTTCACAACAGAGCTTTAGCACATACACGTTCATGCAGATTTATGTCTGGAAAGCAACACACAAAACGCCCATTCCTGTGCATGATCCAATGCTTTTTTTTTCTTCAAATCATTTAGGTAATATTCACGATGAGTCAAAGGAAAGACAGATTTTTTTTTTGCTGTTAATTTTAACGTGGTAAAAAACATCTATGCCACACTACTTCACTAAAAGTGGCAATTTAGAAGCAAAAGTCTCTTCTAAAATTACAGAATTTAATTCCCTACCTGTGATTTAAATTCAAGCCTCTCGCTCTATGTCCTCATGCTTTGCTTTTTTTCTGAAAGTGGTAAGATGTACACGACACTATTAGCAATATAATACAAATACAACACACTGAATAGAAACTAATTATTGTTCTGATTTTTTAGCCCTAGGATGTCTCAGGAGATCATGACGGCAATATTCACTCTCGGACATAATGCAAGAAATTGTGCTACGGCAAAAATTCCACATCACAACAATTTACGTCTCTTTTTATCCTTTTTTTTTTCTCCCCAAATTTTTTTGTAAAGCTGGTTCAGATTTTTTCGTAAAGGTAAGTTTTAGCTACTCTTCATGCAATTTATAAAAGGTGACTCCTCAACATCTTCTGTGATTTCTTTCCCTCGAATTGAAAATGCTAAGTGATCTTTTTTTTCAGACAATACATCTTGCTAAAATTTTAGAAGAAAACGTAAGCAATACAAACGGAATTGTTTGGAAAAAGTTTCAAAGAAAAAACATAAGCTATACAAACAGAATTTCGAGAGTGAGTAGAAAATAGTCTTGACAGTGAAGTCAGTGAAGTAGATATGTTTGACATGAAGAACAGAGACATCATAAGCCTTCTTTCGGTCTAGTCTTGACGTCGTGGACGGGAAAATATTCCGCCTGAAAAGCATTGGTTAAAACTCATACGTAATATATAACTATTCATACCAATATGTACAGCCAACCAAAGATGTTGCACAGAGAAGTGGATTTGGCACAGCTATGCCAGAACATCAAATGTGAAGTCGAACGGAACACAAAGAAAGCTGCTTTACAAAAGAACCAATAGAAAAAATAGAGTGTGTAGTCTTTTTAGATTCAAATAAATAATCAAATCCTCAAAGCAAAATCCACTTCTTTCAGATTCATACATACACAGTGATACACACAACAAACACACTCGCACTTTCACATTGTTACACATGAAACATTTAAAACCACCGCTCACTCGTCTTTATCTTAGAAGGTATTTCCTTGAACTCTGTTTTAGTCTTCTTCAAAAATACAAATCCTTTGTCCCTTGGCTTCATTAAAAACAACGTCCTGAAGAGATCACACACCACTCTTCTACTTTTGTGTCTTATTTACTTTTTTTGCTGGAAGTATTGCTTTTAGAAATACATTTTGGTCTTCTTTTCGGATGGTTGAAGTGACAGAATCTCTAATGGAAGCAATTTTTCATTTTTCCTCTGGGTTTCACAAAACTGCATTTGCGCACATCAATGAAATAAAAGTGTAAATGGGGCTTCTTTTTGGAGTCTCTCGACACCACTGACCAAAGGTCCTACCTCTTGAGGAATGTATGCATTCTACAAATACTTTCTAAGTCTTCCATGTGTGCCCTTCCTTTCTCAAGATGTTTAAAACGTTAGTATTCATTGTCTGTTTCTTTTTTCCATGCATGCACATCTATGTGGTTGGATGAGAGGTATAAAAGTGTGTACCAGTCTGCGATAACATTAACGTTCTGACGCACTCAGACGCAGATTTCAATGGGCGTAGCCACAAGCATGCGACCACCCGGCGAATTGTTTTCTCGCGGCATTCGATCATAACTGTTGGTGGACGACACGGAGCTGTTGGTGGAGACGGACACAAAATGGTGGCCATTGCCTGGTTCCATCATCCCGCCCTTAGCCCCGCCACCGCTACCCCTCTCCACCACCACCGGAGACATAGGAGAGAGGGGTGACAGCGGGGATAGAGGAGATAAAGTCTGCTGCTTCATCCTCTCCACAAGGAGCTCCTCATCTTCCTCGCCGGATGAAGACGACGAGATAGTGCCATCCACCTCTCCGCGCACCCCTCCCCCTCCTCCTCCTCCACCTCCTCCTGCCCCTCCTCCTCCACCTCCTCCTCCTCCCGCGTTAACCCTTTCTCCACCGCCTCCACTGTTGCTGTTGCTGTTGCCATTGTTGTTGTTGTTCTCCGCGTCCAGCATCCAGGAGTGGCTGAAGTACCCGAAGACCTCTTTGACGGAGCAGCGACGGTCTTGTTCAACGGAGAGCAGCCGGCGGAACATGCGGAGGGCCTGCTCAGTGAAACGCCTCCACTGGGATGGCACGGTGTTCGTCCTCCTCCTCTGCCAGCGAATGAACTCCTGGTAGAAGGAGTCAGAGGGCAGTGCCTTCTCCCAGGGGAAGTTGCCAGTCAGCATGCAGAAGAGCAGCACACCGAAGGCCCAGACATCAGTGCTGTAGTCCACACAGAAGCCCTCATGGCGGGACACATCACAAAGCTCTGGGGCCGTGTAGGGGATGGTGCCACTCACCTGAAAGACAAACTCAACAAGTCAACACCATGGTCCAAACAAGAGAGAATTGGAAGTCAAAGAAATGTTACTCACTCTTTTCACAGGTGAGCCAGCTCTGCGTGTCATGCCGAAGTCAGAAAGCTTGACCTTGCGGCACTCTCGGTCAAAGATGAGGATATTTTCAGGCTTGATGTCCCTGTGGACCAGCTTCTTACAGTGCAGGTAGTCGAGTGCGATGGCTACTTGGTGCACACAGCGCTTTGCCACTGCCTCAGGAAGACCAACCTAAAGGAACCAACAGAAGCAGATCAGAGGTTAAACCACAATGCTAAGGGTATATACACCAATAAAACAACTTTAACTACTGGCTAACCCTAACAAATGTTGTGTGTTAAATGTCTTAGGACACATGTAAGAAAATGTACAACACAATGCACAGCTGGTGGTAACACTTTGCAATGCACCAGCAAATGTTTGGTGAAAATTGGCATTGGTTTAGGTAGAGCATTGAAGTCACACTTGCAGTAGCTGAATCAGCATGTTCAGGTTCGAGGTAATGTAGTTTTATATAAAGTTTATGTAAAGTTTTATTCACATAACTAGAGGCATACCATTGACAGGCAACCAAATGAAATGCACTATAACCTTGAATGAAATCAGGCAGATCACCCCTGGTGTGTCAACACCATGTCAACAAGAGGTGCAAGAGAGTTCTTGAACCCGACTTTTGAAATTATGTCAAAATTGGGTTAAAACTATTGTTTAGATGCTTCCCCATATGCTGTCCTGTAGCTTTAAGTACTTGGCTGCATGTTTATTTTTGCAAAAGCAATGATGCATAGAAGCAATAACGAGAATAATAGATGAGATGGAGCACCTGTGGAGGAATGATGTCAAAGAGGTCCCCTGCCAGAGCGTACTCCTGCGCGAACACATAGTAATCGTCTGTCTCGAAGGCGATGCCAAACATGTTGATGATAAAAGGGCAGGGCGACAGGTAGAGCGAGATACTGTACTCCCGCAGAAAAGACTTCAGCTTGGTTGTCTTCTTCTTCAGGAACTTCAGTGCCATTTTTGTACCTTTTGGGGCAAAATTGAAGAAAAATAACCTCATCATCTTGTCACTGCAGATTTTTTTCTTTTTACTTATTTGGAGTGTACATATTGTTTGTGTATATATGCCCCCTCACCTCTTATCTTGTGGATGACCAGGTCCACCTTGCCGTAGGTGCCCTTGCCCAACTCCCTGATCACCTCATAGTACTTGTTGACCTCCAGCCTCTCCAGGTTCTGGGCTGCAATCAGCTGCAGCTCGTCCAGGATGTCCATGTTGGCTCGAGACACCAGCGGAGAGGAACTCATTCCGGGGACTGTTGCAAGGGACGGACCGGGGGAGAAAAAAAACTGTGGAACGGACGCTCAGCTAGGACAAGAGCAGCAGCAGCTAACACCCGGTGTCACTGTACAGAAACAAGAGAGGACAAACATTTCACATTGGTAAATATTTTTTATTCTTATCCTTACTTTTATTATTTAAATACAAATTATGGAGTTTCACCTGCAGGGGGTGCTATAGTAAACACATACATACATTTAAATGACCATAGACTTGTATGCTGTGTACCCTGCCTCCCACCTAGTGTCAGCTGGGATAGGCTCCAGCCACCCATGACCCTGATAAGGATAGGTGGTTACGGTAAACTGATGGAATTATAAAGAAGAAGAAGAATAACAAACATAATAATAATAATAATAATAATAATAATAATAATAATAATAATGCATATTAATGTTATTATTTATTTCTTTATTTATTTTTGTTGTAGTTGTTGTATTGTGTAAGTTTTCAAATTGCAAAAATTGTGAAATGCTAATAAATGCAATTGCAAAGCAAAAATTGTGTATTATATTTGAAACAGACTGCTCATGTTTATCACATAGAAAACATTTTACATGACAGCTGGCATGTGAAACATCTGTTTTATGTGATAAGTACACACTGAGGTGTAAAATATGATAATAAATCCATAATAAATAAATAAACAAAAATAAAACAAGAGATTAAAGGTGTGTCTGACAAGAAGATGAGTCCATTGGTATTCTCCGGTCATCTCTGCCTTGCACAATAAAACCACTTGTCTGTCCTCAGTGTGGACACACACAGGGAACATATGGTCCCCACAACTTTACACATGTACTCCTTTGGGATGATAGACAGGAGTGTGTGTGTATGTGTGTGTGATATTTCTGTTGGTTTTCAAGGTCATCGATGGACAACAAGCTGTCGATGTTGCGGCTCACAGTCTGTTCTGATCTGCAGTGTGATAGTCGCTGAAAATGCTAATTATCTGCAGTGAAGGCTTAAGTAATTCTAAATGCTACTCGCCAAGGGGGATGCCAGAGCTGAGCTGTGAGCTGAGTCACACATACACACAAACACACACACACACACACACACACACACACACACACACACACAGCCAATAACAGTCCTTTCGAGCAAATCCATTCCCTGCTGCAGTGTGATTATTCTTAGTGATTGCTTTCTTTTTTTTCTTCCTGAGCAGCAACTGAGCCAAGTCCTGACCCTCTATAGATCCAAGCGCATGTGGAAGAAATATAGGAGTTTGCGCGTTCACACACACACACACACACACACACACACACACACACACACACACACACACTTATTACATAACCTGGAGTGCTGGAAAAGCAGCCTCTCTCCATTTCCGAGGAGACACTTGTGAATCTGCCTTCCTGTCCTCACTCACAGGAAAAAAGCAGCAACACTTGGCCCTCATAGTTATCATCAGCACAGATCCTTGTCAATGTATGTGCACATTTTTATCTCTGTTCTCTCCAAACCTTTGAAGAGTTAAATTTCTTTCCGCCATCTAGTTTCAAGATGCAGAAAATAAAATTCTGACATGAAGCGAGCGGCTGCAAGCAGACATAACCTGCCTCATCATGCGTTAAGTCACCGGCTATGTGACAAAACACACACATCAGCACACTGGTTGAAGTATGTTGTCATGCTCTCCACGGGCCTCCGTGCTCCTCTGTGGGAGTGTAATCTTTTTTGTGCGAAGCGGACAGGAAGAGCAGTTGATACCAGCAGGTGAGGACGGATGAGTCAGTTTGGGTGATAAATGGCAGCGCAGAGAGGATGTACTGCATTAAAAGCTCTCGGACACATGTGATGAAGACACACACACACACACACACACACACACAGGAGGGAGGGCAGGGGGTTGTAAACAGAGAAAGCCATTTGTTTCTGTCCAGCGTTAGAAGTGCTTACTGTAGCACTGTAGGATACATGCGGCACCTTGTGTGTGTGTGTGTGTGTGTGTGTGTGTGTGTGTGTGCGTGTGTTCTGCAGAGGAGTTAACGCAGTTAAGACAAGCCATCTGAATATCTTGTTTGACTTCATGTTTGTGGTGCGGTGCAGCATTTTTAAACCTCAGCTTGTTGTCAAGGGAACAGTGATGCTTTGGTTCAGTCTGGTGTGTTGCCTCCGTCCCGTCAGTGTTGATGTTTTTTGTGCTTCTGTCTTTTGGACTAAAGAACATAAGCCAACAAACTGCATTTTTACTGCTAAGTTAATGTATTAGCATTGGAATGTCATATGCATTTGTTTTTGTGTGCAGTCTTTTATTATTTTATGCAGCATTGGTCTTCATACCTCTCCCCATTTATCTGTTTTTTTAGTTATATACTGAGTCCTTACTGTTATGTTTTTTAGGTATCTTCCAGGGTAGCCGTGTAACAAGAATTTCACTGCCTTGTAAATGGATTTTACAGCATATAAAAACCTTTTGAAATCTTCCACCTGCAGCCAGGAACGCACAGCTCACCACAGCTCGCTGTCTGTTGTCATCACGTTTTCAGTTATCATGTTACCGTGCACACACAAGGTCATACATCTGTGGATTGTCACTGTAAATCCCATAAGGTGTACAGCACCACCTAAATCTGACTGTATGTAACTATGGAGATGTGGCCATGTGGAGGCTGTAAGAGCTGTGATTGTTGGACCTGAGCTCCTGCATGTGTCTTGTGCTGGTGGAGATTATTAATAGTGAATACAACATAAAGAAATTACACCTTGTTGTCAGTAACATATCTGACAAAGCTACTTCGGCTGCAAAACGTTCTACTTGTTGTGCTTGCCTTGTACCATAAAGTGAATGAAAGATGATTACTTTGGCTATTAATGATCAATAATCCATTTTTTAAGTATGGACACTACACAGTGGATCAACAGATTGTGCAGACTACATCTCCTGTTTGATGATTGTTTTTAATAAACATACCCAGGATTCTCTAAAAAGCAGAGTTGATACTGAGTGAATCAAAGTAAACTAAACCAAATTTCACCTTGAACCTTTTGAACTTAAAGGGCCAGTGTGTAGTTGTTGTGTTGTTGCTGATTGCAACCCCTCACCTTACCCTCTTCTTCTGAACGTGAAAGGAGAAACCACGGTGGCCACAGTTCAACATGGCGGACTCCGCCATGAAGAGGATACATATAGAAGACTCATTCTTAGGTAACAAAAACATCACTATTTTTATTTTCAGGTGATTCTACACTAATGAAAACAAAGCTATGAATATTATATTCTGTAAATAAATCTGACACACTGGACCTTTAAACACATTAAAATCAAAATGATTGGAAGCTGCTCTGCTCAACTATTTCATTTAATTGAGGTCAACACATTTCAGCCAAAGTTTTGAATGTACACGCTAACAGAGGATGGACTACATACAAAGCGTGATACAATCTTCTGCATCGAGCTGCAGGAACACCACAAGAAAGACTTTCACTGAGGTGCTCTGTTTCGTTAGTGTGAGAAACATTAAAATAATGTTTGAACAAGAAGAAACAAACATATTTTATGATGAACGGAAGCAGTGAGTTGGTCACAATTTGTGAAATATCACAAATGTGTCTAAATATGATGTTAAAATGTTGTAAATTGCACCACAGCTCTGATAACTCGACTTTAAAACATCCTGATATGCAGATATTTAAATTACACGTCATCAGTGAGTGTGTGTGTGTTTGTGTGTACAGCCACTCCCAACAGACGTCACACACCATCTCTCCTTATCTTTATGCTTTCAGCTGTATTGGCCGCTCGGATGAACATGTGTGTGTGTGTGTGCGGCGGGGGTGTCTCTTTCACAAAGAGAGCTGCATCTGTGTTTATATAGAAACAGCATTAGATTCATAGCTCAATGAGTCATCAGGTCAGGACAAATGTCGACTCTCTATGTGGAGTGGAAGTCTGCTATCCCACTCTGTGTGTGTGTGTGTGTGTGTGTGTGTGTGTGTGTGCGTGCGTGTTTGCTGCGTCACATAGGCTCAGTGTTAACAATAGCTGTAACTCAATGCACAACTAGCTGCATTTCACATCCTTGGCAAAAACAACTGCAGAGCCAATAATTGAGCAGCACCCTGTCAGAGCTTGAATCTGATTGGATAGGGGAAAATGGGACGTATGTTGCCCTATAGCAAAGCATTTCCCCTGCAGCTTATCGACCTTAAACGTACAACATGTGTCTTTTGTTTGTGATGTAAAGGAATATCTGCCACAAGGTATAGATGACAACAATGGACTTATTGTTACTACTTATGATGCAATCTCACTAAATAAAGACTACACCTCCCATAAGCGCTGTTTTCTTTAAAACCTCCTTCCTCTGAGGTAACCCTATGTGGCCAAAGTAAGAACTGGAGGTCATGTGACACCCATGGACCCAGGAAGACTTTCTACCATGAATATCATTCCAAAACTTTAATAGAAATATGAAAAGTGAATCTAAAGTACCAAAAATTTAAACCATTAGGTCCAATATACGACAGAAATCTGCATATTATCCAGACATTAATTCTAAAGTTACAGTTAAATAAATGTGCCGATATCTTCCAGCGCCACTGTTTTACACGTCGACGTAATGCTTGTCACCAGATCTCCAAAACCTTTAGCTCTGATTACTATGGACGAACAGTCAAATAACTGTGTGTAATATGAAAGGTGCCACTTGTAGAAACCAACCTAAAGAGAATTATCACTCGACTCTGTAGTACGCAGCTCTACGCAGCTTTTTAGTGTCTTTAAGCTCACTGTTTCGGTTTTCAAGACAACAAATTACACTCTCAAAACGACGTTTTCAGACACAGCAGGCAACTTGTTTGAGTCAAAAAAAAAAAAAAAACATCGGACAAACTTTGCAACTAGCTTAAGTTGAACAGCTAGCAGCTAAAGAGCCAGATATTTCCCTCGGGAGTTGGTGGAGACCAAAATAGAAGAGAAGGAGAATAAACTTTGAATATCTATTCATGAGGTGGCTCGAAAAACAACTCCAAGTGAATGCTAATGTTGCTCCATTATGTAATAAGCTATTTTGCTAACATGTTCACCGTAAGAACTTCAAAAGGTGATAATTAAAAAAGGTTTGGTTTAGAGTTCTTCTTTAAAGCAGGTCAAACAGTGGGGGTGCAGAAGAAGAACACTTACTTTAGATTAAATATACTTTATATAAGTATAATCCGCACACACACAACAGGCTTATAGACATGCAAATGTGTAGGGCACCTCTCCAGCTACCAGTCAACACACATACTGTGGTCAGAGCTGGACTTGAACTGGCCACGAACCAGCCACCCTCCGGTTCCCATGCTAAGTCTCTACGGACTGAGCTCCTGCCACCCCATAGGTGTTCTTTTGTAGAACAGTAGTGCTGAAGTGATTAGTTGATTAATCAATCAGTTGATTGGCAGAAAACTGTTTTGATAAAAGATTATTATGGTTTTGATTTCTCAAGCCTCTTAAATGTGAGGATTTACTGCTGTAGTCTGTTTTATGATTGCATTGGTCCATCATGATTAAAAATTGTCTCATTTTGGACATTTTATAGACAAAAATCAATCAATAGAGTAATTGATGATGAAAATAACTGCTAGTTTCAAACCCTAGTAATTAAACTGTCTATAAATATATGCATCACTGATTTCCGTGCAACTTTAAACTGACCGTTTCATGACAGTCCTATTTTCCTCCTCAGGACTGCACCTGTACACTCCCACAGGTTTTCAAATGCAACGTACTAAAAAAACACAAGCTACACCATGTTCCTCTCAACTGACCACAGATCCCCTCCTCCTCCTCCTCCTCTCTCCTCACTGACAATCCGTGCCACCAGATCCAACACTCTGTGGAAGCGACCAGGGCCCACAGCTCACTAAATCCCAGACTGCTTACACAACCAGCGGACAGAGTTGGCCTGCCGAGCACATTCAGTGAGCCAAGGCGATGATCGTGGCCCTGTCCACCCCCGCTCGATACCGCCATCCTGCCCTCGACAATTAGTGCAACGCCATCTTCATCCCTTTTCCATTTCATTGACCTTTCAGTTTCCCCGACACACGAGCCGCAAACATGCACATTCCTGCTGCTCCCATGTGAGGAGCATCAGCAACACAAAGGTTTTTGTGCCCGCATAGGATTTGTCTTCTGTTTACAAAAAAAGCTGACCACAAAGTGTGTGTGTGTGTGTCTGTGTATGTGTGTGTGTTACCAGGCATTGACAGGGAGTGGTGTATGGGAGAGAAAATAATGAGAGAGGAAAGAGAGGGAGAGTGGCACAATGACAAGGGCCGTTGAGCAGCAAAGTACCAGCAAGCAGGTGTGTGTGTATGTGTGTGTGGAGGAAGATAGTGTGGTGGCCAATATCTCTGCACCACTAGCCAACAGCACCGAGTGACATAACAGCAACTGAAATCCACGGTGTAGCAGATTCTTTACCACATTTCCAGCTTCATTTAAAGGTCAGGAAAATAATTTTTCAGACCATGTCCTTGTGTAACTGACCTCTGACCTCCTAATTAGAAATGCTACGACTTAAAAACCACCTCACACATGGTGGCTCTACAGGGGCATGTGTGAGTTTCTGGAGGAGGTTCGTCAAACACAAACACGGAGTGTGAAAAAATGTCCAAGGAATAGTTCAACACTTCAGGAGATGAGCTTATCTACTTTTATGCTGAGATTTAGATGAGAAGGTTGGTACCACTTTTATGTCTGTACTGTAAATATGTTAACCTACCTCTGTCTGAAGGTAACAAAATCTGCCTACAAGCAAATTTTTATTTATCTTCTTGAAGCATTTTTTTAACCACAAGGTTGTTGCTAAGCCCAGCTAAGAAATAGTCCCAGCATGCATCTCCCCATGAAGCCTTAGCTTGTCGTTTTTTTTTACATTTTGGTTGGTGTACAGATTAATTAAACAAAGTCCAATGTGGTGATCAGTCAGTTTTAGACGTGTTTTTAAAAGACTTTTCACTTTGGACAGCGCCAGGCTAGCTGTTTCCACCTGTCCCCAGTCTTTATGCTAAGCTAAGCTAATCACCCCCCCCGACTTTAGCTTTATCTTATATACAAATATGAGAATGGTATTGATCTTCTTGTCTAACTCTCGGTGAGAGAGTGAATACAAATATTTCCCAAAATGTCAAACAAAAAGTAGGGCTGGTCGATAATTAAATACTTTGTATTACGTTTTATGTATGACCATATTAGCTTTCTACACCCAGAGCAAACTGGGTTTTTTTTGTTGTTTTTTGCACATATGAAGAGTTTGTGTTATGATGTGGGATAAGTGATTTTTTATTTGCCATATTGTGTGTAAAATATGCTTTCACATCGCACAGCCCTACTTCACAGCTCAATTTCTGGATTTCAACCAATGAGGCTGCACCTACACCGAAAATCTCAGTTTCTCTGTACAAAAGCAACATGAGGACACCTCCCTGACAAAGCTGTGTGTTGGTATGATGAGGACAAACCCAGCCAGAGTTATCAGCGCCGCTGGCGAGACACCCGTTGGTGAGGACTGTTGAGCACCGGAGAGTCCAGAGAGTCTATGTGACCTACATTGTGATCAGTGACTCCATGTTGAAGTGATTTTTGTATTGTGTGTCTGCTTTTACCATCAAGGAGCTTAAACCCACTTTGATCAGCAAACACACACACACACACACACACACACACACACACACACACACACACACACACACACAAGTAGACAACCTCCCACAGTGGCTTTAGAATCCATAAAGCAACAGAAGATTACTCTAAAACAGGAATTAATTACAGGGTGCTTCACTCTACGTTACTCCTGCCAAACAATAATTGTGGATTTCATTATTGTTCTGGGTGAGAACAGAATGTGCACAAAACGGTTGTTGCGCCCAGAATTCATCTGAGGAAGGCACAAAAAGACTGGACGCCGGCCCAGCAAGCAAACTGAAAGCAGCATGTGCAGGGAGGCAGTCAGGATGTAAACATTATGCTCTCTTATTATTCAGCAGACAGTCTGTGGGGCACGTCATGTTCAGAGCCCACCTGCAGTGTGCCCTCAGACAGCACTGACTCGGAGGAAAATCACCCCGTTTATGTTGTAACAGAGCTCAGAGCTGAGTGACAGGCAAACACACACACACACACACACACACACACACACACACACACACTACACACTGCAGATACCTGCTAGGCTGCCTCCTGTGTGCAGGATGCATGGCGGTGGAGGAGGTGGTGGTGGTGGTAGTGGTGGTGGAGGGGGGTGGGGGTGCAGGAGGTTGTGTGTTGTGTGATCAATAACACAGTTTATAGAAATATTGTAAACAAGATGAAACACCCAACAGGCTGCAGTTTTGTTTGTCTGCTGGAGGACTAAATTGGCACACACACACACACACACACACACACACACACACACACCAGTATGGACCAATCACAGCATTGTTTTCAGTGTGTGCTGCTGCACATTATAGGCCTAATCGATTACACACCGAATCCATGAAAATACACTGTAATGCATGCTGGTTTTTGTAGTCGTAGTATAATTTAGTGAGTCAGATGTGGGAGATGTTCCGGGTGGAGGTGAGACCGGGTTTATTCCGCCACTCACCCTTCAGTTGGTTCCCATATGGGGGCTGTGGAGTCCGCCCTGTCAGCCCAGGCTGCCTGTAAACACACGGGTTGACCTGAGCGCATACTAAAGCCAGGTGAGCCGGGAGAAACGTCTCATCTCGGTGTCCTGTGAGAAGCCTCCGTGAAGCGGTGTGACGGTGGATGTGGCGCCGAGCATCCTGCAGTCTCCTCCGGCTCTTCTGCGTCCTATTGTCTCCGCATCGCTCTGTCCTCTAAGGATGGGAGGAGAGGAGAGAGAGGGGAGGCAGCAGAGGAGTGGAGCGCCTGTAGTGAGGAGAGAGAGAGAGAGAGAGAGAGAGAGAGAGAGGGAGGATGGGGGAGGTAAGCCCTTCCTCTCCTCCCCGCTCTGGCCAATCACGGCGCTGCTCCGCCGGGAGCCGCCGCTGCTCGCTGTCTCCGTACAGACTACGCTGCCTTCAGGGGCAGTAGGAAATATCATAACAGGTGCAGGGTTGTCGATTCATTGTATCCCAAGTTACAAAACACGCCCTTTTACAACACTACAGACACGCCCCCTGAGATAACTTCCTGATTAATATTCAATATGATTGATATTCTGATTGACCTAAGTTTGTGCGTCATACAGTGTCTGTGTCCTGCAGGACTGTGTACCAGCAGGTACACCTGGTTGTGGGTTCATTACATGTTAAACTGGTAGATGCTCAGTGACCATGAAAAGTAATCAAAGTGAAAACAATGACTGAATATCACCTGAAAACTTTAAACTGGACTGCCCCCTAGACTCCATAAAGGAAGTGAGGGAGGAACAGCTCCTCTCACCTCCTGCATGAGACTGTGGAGGTCTTAAACAGCTCCTTCAGCAGCAGACTGCTACTAAGAAGGAGATCTACCACAGGCCTTCATTCCAACAGCTGCCACAGTCTATGACACCAGCATGACCTCATGTGGCACTCTTTAACTGTTACAATATCAATCTATAAATACATACCCTAACTCACACCTCACTTAAATCACATTACTTTTTATTTATTTATAACATTTATTAATCATGCATATCAGTATACTCGAAAGGTGAATATAGTGTATATAACTTTTTTTTTTTTTCTTATCCACCTTGTTTATTGTGATCTGTTGTAGCCAGTGTATTTTCCTGGTCAATAATAATAATATCTTTTTTTTCATAATGTTCAAAACTAAATTTAGATTAATTTTACACTGAAGAATGTCAGCTTCCACTCTTTATGCCCATTTGTCACGCATAAAAAAAAACTGTAGCTTTGTAACGCTTACAGACTGTAAATACTTGAATACTGTAAACCCATAGCAGAGGAGATTTATTGTTATTATTATATTATCATGTGAAGTCCTCTTTATGGTATTTATCTCTCTTTTATTACTTGCAAAATCTGTCAAATTTTTTCTCTATAAATAATCAATGTATTTTCATGGAACTAATAGTCGTTGTTATGCAGATGATACAGGTTTGTATAGCTGTATAGATGCACCTCATAACCTGCAGTCCACCTTTGGTCGTACAATCAGTAAAGTCTTCTCATGCAAGAGGAAGCTGATAGATATTGTGGACTTTGTTCCAGCTCTGTGGAAGACACTGGAAGTTGTCCCTGTTATAAACGTGTGGGTGTTGGATGAATCACTTTATGTTGAATGTTATCTTAACTTAAGGTTTTTATTTTGGACACAGATCCTGTTTCTCTTTTGATGCCAGAAGAAGCTGGTCACCATCCCATCTTTACCTTTTTACTCAATTTGTTTTATATGACTGCATCAGCACAACGTCACCACATGTTGGATTTAGCACCACATTGGTAAAATTAAGATTTCTCTGGCAGAATTCAAAATGATTTCAAACTTTCATAATTCTGTCTGTTCTTACTTTAAACCTTACGTCTCCCTTAATAAAAGGTTTCTAACCTTAATGAAATTTGAAATAAATGATCCGAAAATCCTAACTCTTAAGAGCTCTGGAGTTTACAAGCTGCACCTGAATGCTACATAAGTGCAATACAGAAGGGGCATCTGTGCAGCGCAAGAGGGGTCCCACTTCTAATATAAATGTGCTTTTTTTGTGGAAAAACAAATATCACCTGGTAGTCATCTCTGTGCTGTCTCATGACTGTGGCTCAGTATGAGTCTGACAAACACTGCAGCAACTTCACACTGTCTGAAGATGTTTGTTCCTTTCCCTCTATTAGGACATTATACAGTATTATTCCTATGGAATGTATTATCTGATACTAGATTTTAAACAAATAGCCTGTAGGTATTTTTCATGAGCTCTCGCTGCATTGTCTATTTACAGATTGACACTAAAGTGTTTGTTCTGACCAGAGAAGCTGCAGCTGGCTCATTTCATATATTTAGTCTCTGTGACACATTACCCATGACTGATTCTTTGTAGAAAACAGCCCTCTGGTTACCAAGTGGTTGCATCACAGGATGAAAATAGGGAGGTGCTGTCCCCGGAGGCTGTTTTGGATCTCTCCACCAACACTCATCACATGGATAATAAGTGTCCTGTTTTGCAAAGATTATCATCCTACGGCGAGGCTGTGGCTCTGACAGTGAGGTTCAAGGACCAACTGGGGTCCGTCAGAGTGGTTCCACCAGGGTAAAGTCAGAAATTCAGTGGTTCTTTGGTTCAGGCTTGAACTGGGCAGTGAGTCAGACGGCCTTTACTTTGAGGAATAATAACTGTTTCAAGAAAAGCTTTGTACGATGAGCGGATAGAGCCGTGCGAGCATCATAGAGATGTTCCGTTTGCGAAGTACAGCCTGTTCACTGTGACAGTGTAATTACCAGGAATGATGGGAGCCCGTGAGGGACCCTGTCCAGTCAGCTTCAGCTTCCACTTGATTTAACTTAAACCTCTGCTATAATTGCTTCATCTGTCAGTGAGGTTAAGGTGACAGAATTCGTTGTTGCTAATGACGTATTAGAACCTTCTGTAATCTTGTTTAAGGAATAAAAACAAGTCTGTTCACATATAGTCAAACTGTTACAGACAGAAAAAGGCTTTTATTTCAAAGGAATGCCAGAGTAAATGTGAGGTAGGGGGGGGGTAAAAAAAGGTTAAAAACATTCAGTATATCCACTGAACACTCACTAAAAAACACAGGACACTGTGTATAGTTTGTTGCCAATAAAAATATCAAGTGACAAAGGAATGTGCTCATTGTTCTCAGTAGCAGGTAAAATAATAGACAGCAGGTTGGACACAGATTAAAAGAACTAAAATCAGTGCAGTTAGGAATAACTTTAAAAGGCAGATGAATGTTTGGCGTGTCAGTGGTGTGGGTTAATATAGTGCAAATATCTCCACAAATGTACAAAGACTCATACAAACAGATAAAGTGCCAGGTCTTTGGTGTGGAGATGCTGCGCCAGGTTCTGAATGCGACACAGGCGAACGTTCTGGGCGTCTCCTGCACTGTACACTCGGAATATGTGATATCGCTCCTTCTCTTTCAGTGCAAAGTCCAGCTCGTTGGCAGAGAGGTGGATGAATGACTTCTCTTTCTTTATAGTCGACTTCACCTCCACATACACCACCCCCGGCCCTCCCGCGGCTTCGAAGGTGAGCCTGAAGTCGTACGGCTGGCCACTCTCTCCGCTCTGATTGCACCACAGGACGTGCGCGGGTCGTCCGGGCTCACCGCTGTCTCTCCAGTGGCACAGGAAGGAGTTAACCAGCTGCTCCCCCCACTCGCCGATTGCTGCCACGTCTCCTATGTCGTCGGACAACACCACCTACACAAGCACACAGCACAGTTTAAAAAACCTTTCTGACGTTCCACGGCTGAGAAATGACCACATGTGGTGAATGTACTGACTGTAGTGGGTCTCTGGCAGGTCAGCGCCATGTCCTCCAGTGTGGCGTGTCCATTCCACTGAGGGAAGTCCAGGTTCAGAGGAGGACGCTGACTCTCTGCGGTGGCTGCAGCCCCCTGGAAGGTACTGGACAGCACCATGGCATCAGGGATGGCGCTGATAGAGAGACATAAGAAGGATGAGTTTGGGGTTATGTGCTGAGTTACAGTAAAAATCAACATTAGTTTTCAACATTTGTTTTTGAGATTTTGGGGGGGAAATGAGGAGAAGAAGCCTACAGGCTGTTTGGAGCCGGTTGCTCGTTGGCCGTCTCAGCAGGCTGTGCAGATGGAGGTTTGGGAGCTGCGAGGCTTTCCTCTCTGTCAGACTCAGCGGTTTCACTCTGTTGACTGCGTTCTGTCGGTGACAGATGAGACCAAATGGAAGAATTGAACACAGGATGTTCTGTGCATGTGATTATGGCATGTTTGAAATCTTTGGCACAGGTTTTTATGTGTGCCACTGTGTCTTTTTCACAGAGCTTCAGAATGTTTTTAATGAACCAAAACATATTGATGCAACACACTCAGAAATCTAAACTAGACCTGTTTTATTAAACTTCATCTGTGAAATGCTGCCAAGATAAAATGAAAATAATATCTGTCAATATTCATTTCACAGCTCCTGAATGTTAACATAGTGTGGTGCTCCTCTCATAGAACATCCCAGAGTTGATTATTAAACACTGAAGTTTAACAAACTTGTAAACACTTGTAGTTCTGTCCTATCCTTAACTAGTATAGTATCTGTATTATCTGCTGACTGACAAATACGTAACATTTAGGGAGCTAAAACATCTTAAGGTGAGTTAAAGCGGCACTAATTCTCTTTTTGGCTATTTGTAGACAACAAAACAAGTTGAAAACACAACATAGATATAGCTATTATGGCTAAAATGCTGGTTCCTAAATTATGGAACATGGTACACCACCTCTCTCTCTATAGTGGTACTTGAAGGGAATTCATTTAAGAATTGACCTAAAACACATTTTATTATCAAAATACTACAATATTTAGAATAAAAATTAACTAGAAGTTAAAACTATGAGATCACCTGAATGTAATTTTTTTAAGTTAAGCATTTCCATTTCCTTATTTTGTTAGATAAATTTAGCTAAATGCTAAACTAGCTTCACTAGCTCGTCGCTAACTTGCCGTCTATCTGCTCTAGCTGCTGGGCAGGTGGCGTATAGTTGGTTTACTGACACTTATTGAAAACAACTGCCTGCTGTTTGTGGGCCAGAAAACCAAAACAATGAGCTAAAAGACACTAATAAGCTCTGTAGCGCTGATTACTGATTATTACTACATGTGACACATTAATTAGTTCTGCTGTGAATACAAAACTATTGATTAGTGCAGCTTCAAATTAAATATTCAGTTCGCAGCTTACAGGATTTTCTAAGTAACTTTAAACCAGTATAAACATTGGCAGCAGGAGTTTGTTTCTTGAATATAACCTGGAGGTGGTGGTGCGTTGGAGGTCACAGCAGCTGGTTTAGGTTGGACAGGATGGCTGAGGACTCTCTGAAGGACAGGCTGGTCTGTAGGTCTGCTGCTCCTGAGCGGCTGGTTTGCCTCGTGTATGCTGCTGCTGCTGCTAGCTGGCTGCAGCGGACTCTGGCTGCTTTCTCTGTGGGCGACGTCCTTCTCCGGGTCTCTGTTTTTTGGCCCAGCGGGAGGCGGCCACATCTTCATGACGGCATCTACCGCGCCACTGTCTGCTTGAACTGCTGGTGCACAGAAATTGTGGGAAATTAGAAATGTACTGTGAGGAAGTGTCCACGCTCAAATGACCGTCCTTCTAAATGTACCTGTGCGACTGGCTCCAGTGTTCAGTATGGATGCCCGAGGAGGCCAACAAATCAGCGTCTGTTCCCCATCCTGCTGTGCGGGACGAGGTGGCTCCTCTTGGGTGCTGGTGGAGGAGTAACTCCTTGATAGCACTGAAGCAAAACATTTTTCATTTAGCTCAAACCAAAATGAGAAGAAGAAAAGATAAAAGCAGTAAAACACCAATCATATATGAGCCCGTTTTATGCCATAAAAACAGATTTGTGATGATGAAAAAGCCTTTTGATCATATTAATCCTTGATATGTGTGTGTGAGAGAGGGAGACAGAAAGTGTGTGCGCGTGTGTGTGTGTGTGCTCTTTGCTGCAGTGAGGGATCTGCTCCTCTCGCTCTTTGAGCCCTGGCAACAGCTGCTCTTTTATGTCACCGCACACAACAGCGAACAAACCCAAATTAGCATATGTGAGAAACACACCAGTTATTTTTATGTGTGCCTGTGTGTGTGTGTAAGTAGAGTGTGTGTGTGCAGGGCTGAGAAGAAAAAACACTGAATATTATGAAATGATAATGGAAAACGGGGCAATTGTCACAGGGAGAACCAGAGAAAAAGCAGATGTAAGATGTCTTTCTGACTTTCACACAGACGCGTTGTTAGAATTCATCTCATGCTCCACTCAGATTTCCGACTTAAATGCTGATGTTCTGCGTCACGCTGTCGTTCTTACACACTTTAACACTGCATGTACGTATCCTCCAATGTGTTTTTAACAGCATTAACACCGGTGTGGACGTGTTAATGGAAGTGGTGCAAAGAGTCTCTCCACACATTTCTGACCTCCCTGTCCCAAAAACAGCTGGACACTGTAGTCAGAAACATCCCAACTCGGAACATTAGGATGTTTTGTGAGTGCATCAAAGCCTCATATGTCTCTGTGCCATTCAGCTTCTTTTATGTCCAAAAACACATCAATGAGTCCACACTGTTGCACTGGCTGACACAAGCTTTACCACAAACTCACACACTATATTCTTTTTTGACACTAAGCTGGAAATATTTTCTTTGCCGCACCATGTATTAATCCGCTGCTGAAAATAGTCCACAACAAATGCAGCATTTCCTCCTGTTTGAGTAATGTTTTACAGATTAAAACTGTCAAACGCAGTTTGTTGATGATAGCATATATAATGAATAGACTGTAGAATCTTAAAACACAGAAATGAGTTCACATTTTTGCACTTTTCCTTGACCTCGTCTTGAAGCGTGTTGGGTTTTTGAAATGGTTCGATGCTTGAAAAAAGGTCTGAGAGACTTTCAAATTTTGTTCTACAACATGAAATATGTCAGTAAATTCCCACCTTTGTAAATCCTGAAGCTTCAACGTGTCTTTAAAAAAGGTGGTAGCTGACAAGTGACTGAGGTACAGAGGTTGTCAGGGATGTTAAATAATGGTTTTTTGTTGAACCGGTTGACGCTTATGTCCACAAGTGGCACTTACAGAATAACCAGTAAACGACAGGCACTATATATATATATATATACATCTATAATCTATATATAATATATATAGATATATATATATATCATCTATCTCTATCTTCTATCCCTGTCTCCCCTATCTCTCCTCATCTACCTTCTTTCACTTTCCTTGATACATACAGCCAGTTCTTTTAAATATGACCTTATTAGAGACTTTTATACTTTTTGTGCAGCACAAAAGAGTCACATAGTCAGTGTACTGACATTAGAGAATGTTATCCACCATAAACTACTGGTCATATCGGAATGAGTCAGGCTGCTGCAGTAAAACCCCTGAGTGTGCTCAGCATGGGGCTGTTTAAACTCTGAACAAGAACTTTATTCTATTTCTTCTGTTAAAAGTTACATCGTCCTGCTTTAAGTGTAGTGATGAAGTTTGTGGGACTGTGCGTACCTCTCTCCAAGCTCATATCTGGTTTGGGGGGCTCTGGGACCTCCCACACCTCCTCATCGCTGGGCAGTTCTCTGATGTCCTCCTTGAGCAAGAATCTCTTTAGGGATTCTGAGTCCTGCAGACACAAACACAGTGAATGAATGCGTGATGACAACATGCAGGACGGGTGAGGTCTAATCTCGATGTAGGATATTATGTTTGTTTTTGATTCAAAAATAATGGAAATTCATGATTTGGACTATACTGAGGATTAACAATCGGGGAAAAAACTCCTGAATATCTGAGCTGAGTAGATTTGGGATTCTCCTTCCAGACTCTTTCTCCAACAGAGGAAGTGGCAAAGTTCCTAACCTTGTCAAAGTCTCATCTCATTAAAATGTTGGTGACCTAATTAACACGTACAGGCGGAGACTGTTTGATCAATTCCCGGCAATAATCTAAAAGTTAAAGTAATAAGCGGCTATAATAAGTTGAGAGGCAGATCTGGAAGTATTTTCCCCTTAGCCTTTCATCATCATCTGAATCAGGCTGACTCCAGTGTATTAAAGCGTGTTATGCCTCAGAATCACATCATTAAAATCTTTAATCAAACAGCCAAAAATTCAATTTTATTTACTTTGGCAAATCCAGGCACAGAATTTAAATCAAGCTGTTGTGTCTTCTGCAGATTTTAATATCGATTATATAATGCAGCACAGTTCTGCTGCACATCCAAAAGAAGCTGCTGCACCAGGCAGAGTGTTCAATAGCGAGGGGTAAAGTTCAGGCCTGATGTGAGCCCTGTTAACCTTTTCACTCTCTCACTTTGGAGCCTGTGCTGCTGCACTGCTCCACTGAGATGAGAGCAAGTTGCCATGTAATGTAAACGTGACTCCCTCCGGGGGAAACGGCCTATTAGTTCTAGCTATGGTCAGCTCTGCGGTGGCGGTGGTGGTGGTGAAAGTGTGTAAGTGTGATAGAAAAGTCAGAGAACGACAGTGTGACCGTGAGTGAGGATGTGGACGAGTGATCAATGTCTGAAGGGATCATATATCACTTACGCCAAGTGAGGTTATCAGGCCAGTCAGGAAAGGCATCAGCTCTTTCCTGTGGCTGCTCTCTGTGCAGAACATTTTCACCAGCTCCCTGCAACACACACACACACGCACACACATACACATACACACACACAGACAGGCACGCACGCACGCACGCACGCACACACACACACACACACACACACACACACACAGGATTAGGCTTGCGTGATGAAAAAGTTGGATTTATTGTGGAGGGGTCACATCTGGTAGAGATCTGCTTAGGTAAGTTTTAATATTGCACTGGTATTGATTTAATATCGATACCAGTGCAAACAGGACACCAGAGGTTTGGTTCCAAAATAAAATCATGAACAATTTAATTAAAGAATAAAAAACAATATTATGACTCTGACCAGACCTTCAGGCACTCGACACTTTTAACAGACACACAGATGCTAAAATCTGCTCTTCGTAAATCTCATTCATAGTAATCGCTTTACTTTCGTCCTAAAGATGTAACCTGACCCAACAAGCAATGTAACCAATAAGAAGTCAAGATTTGATGAAAAATAGCCATTCCTCTTCTGTTGTTCAACTTACAACATAAACCATCTCATCTTGAAGTTACAACAACTTTTATTTTGTCACATAGTTTAGATTCTATCATTTGTAACAAACACCTTCATACTGACTCTGGCCACTTAGTGTTGGATCCATTGTGTTATGTTGACAATACTGAGATGCAGTTTATTGCAAGGAAGCAAGAAAATCTATTCTGTTTTTCTTTTCCATCTTTGTTAAAACAATATCCCCTTTTCATAAATTTCATCATTTCAGTTTGAGTTGAGTTTATTTTTGCAACAAAAAGATAGATTAAAAGAATCTGCTGTGGAGTTCAGAGAAAAGGATCCAAACAGTTTCCAGTTTGAGACTCAAGATGAGGCCGATGAAGAAAAACACTGAACTGCTCCAGTGAAGCATTGTAGGAAAAAGTTCTCTGTAAACTTTGCCTAATTTAACAGAAGTTAAGTAATGAGATCAGATATTAGGAATTAGTTGGACAACAGAAATGAGTGTTGTGACTCCTTAGACTGTATGCTTCCCACACACACACACACACACACACACACACACACACACACACACACACACACACACACACACACACACTCTGATGGAGGCAGATGGCCGTCAACCGTAATAGAAAATAACAAAACTGTTAAAAATCCCATTAGATTAGATTAGTTTTGTTTCTGTGTTTATATTCAGTTTGCAGCTGGGTTGTCCATTCACAATGACAGCACAAAATATATCATTGTTTTTTAGATCAGTCAGTTCCCAATATGAGAGTATCAACCCCCACTTAAGGTCATCAAAGGTGTGTGCAAAAATAATGCAATATTTTGAATTTAAGAGAAAATTAAGAGTAATGCTAAAAGTATATACAACGTACTGTTCTGTTTTGGTTTCAACCAACACCTCATACAGTATATATCTGTCTCTTTAGCCGCTAAATGCTTCCTGTTAGCCAGCTTGTTGCTAACTTTCCCTGTACAGTTAGTTTATTCAAGCTTTGTACTAAAAACAGTGACTGTACTGGGAAGCTGTTTTTGGCTGAAAACAATACTGATGACATTAGCGATCCATAAAACCAAAACAATGAGCTGAAAGATGGTAAAACGCCCCATGAATGAGGCGATAATTATCTGTGGGTTCATCAATACAAGCAACCTTTCACACATACATTTCATACATTTGTTCGTGTAAAAGGATTAAAACTGATAATATCAACTTCATGTCCCCAAATTCTGCTCCCAATCTCTCTCTCTCTCTCTCACACACACACACACACACACACACACACCTGCAGATATCCAGCTTGGCTGAGAGGTGATCTTTCTGGATGTAAAGCTCCTTCATGTCCTTCAGCAGGCAGATCACATCCTGCAGCTCCACCACCTCACTGTCGTCAACATCCAGCTGGTAGCGAATGTACAGCTTACCCACCTGTAACCAATCAGACAGCGGCTTGAATTGGACGTACAGCGAGTTCCTGATGACATCATGTTTGTGCTTTGTCCTCACTTTTTGTGCCAAGAGCCCAAGACTGCGTACTTCATAATAACTTTTGCTTTATTCTGCTTACACTGACTCTTCCTCTTCCTTCCTGTTACTTTCCTCAGCTAGAATGATCTGATTTTGTACACTGTGATAGCTTACAATTATACAGACTGTAATAAACAGTGATATTAATTATGCAGGTTTAAGGTGGAGCAAGTGTGCGTGAACCAGAGTGTTTTTTTTCCAACAGGCAACACAACGTTCAACTTGTTGAACACTGCTGATGCACGGTGCAGGTTAAGACATCTTCATTTGGAAGAACTGAACCAATCACTTCCAGTTAGAAAATGCTGTAAAGGTGTTTGTCACACAGTAATGAAGAAGAATGTATATTTTTAAGATCAGGGAGAGACAGAGTACTGATGAGAACGCTGAGTGGAAATCAGGACTGTCACATCATCAGAAAGCAGAATGCCTGTGAAAGGCAATTCCTGCACTTGCTGCATAATGAGCTCCTTCCTCAGTAAATTAGGTGGTAATTAGACACAAAGTGCAAATTAAATGACAAACTCACTGCAAATTTGCCCTGTGCTTTCACTCAACAGAGCAACAGGGACGAAGACTAAAAAGGAATGTAGTTTTACCACCAACAATGTGTGATCTTCTGACCTGTCCGAAGTAAAGTCTCTTGATTTTCTCTCCGATGTTGTTGTCAATCAGCTCTGAGTAGACTTCAGACAGCTCGTCATGGTGGTAGAGGAACCTCTGGATGTAAGGTATGACGGAGCGCACCATGGCCTGCATAGGCGGGCAGGGTCTCAGGTTCTCAGTCTGAGGCTCGGTCTTGACACACTCGGACAGCTGACGGATCCCACAGATCTCCAGGAACAAAAATCGGTCCTTCTCGTTAAAGGTAGATACGACGTTAGCTTGGTCTCTCAGTACTGAAACGCAAGTATGCAACAATTGTCAGGAACTGCACTTCAATTACAGTTGTGCAGATTTGTGCATAATTCCTATTGGGTATCAAAAAGTAATCAAGTAGTAATCTAACATGAACCATATGTAGAAAGAACTGTAGCAGCAGCGTACCAATGTTCCCAGTCTTGCTCCTGCGAAGAGTCTTCTTCTCTGCTGGTGGCAGGTTGAGCAGACAGACCTGCTTGTGAGGTTTAAAGATCTTTTCCAGGTCTTTGTTGTCAGTGATCATGGGTTTGCGAGCCAGGCTCACCCAGCAGTTATCCTTGGTGGGGAAGACCCTCTTATCAGACACCATACCTGAACACAAGGCAAAAAGGACAGCGAGGGTCAGCTGAAGGCTTTTGTGTTCGGACATTTATTGTGCAATTAATTGGAAGCAATCATAAAACTCCACATCAGTTGCCCCACAAAGCAGAACCTCAAAACTTCTGTAGACTTTGCTACATTTAGTATAAGAAATACTCATAAACTGTCAAGAAATGAAATATTCTGACACCGGTCCTCCTCACTAAACAGAAAAACACAACCGTACACCTTCTGTTTCTCCCTTTTACTGAACCAGCCACATTTCCAGAGGCCTTAAACACACCGTATGTATTCTTGATGCTGGTAAATGAGTTCAGACTTCTGTCTCTGAGAACTCACACACACCTTCAGACGAGCCCCTGATCACATTAGCACTGTAGCTCACTCTGCTGCTGCTATGTCTCCAAACGCGTGCACTGCAGACAGTACAGCTTCTGCTTTCAGTCTCCAGTGTAAAGTAATTCCAGACTGCAGCAACTAATTCCTCCCAGCTGCTTTCACAACATGTGCCGCCCTGACAGGTGGTGGATGATGCTTGTTTGCAGCAAATACTTTGCAGTAAACAGTCATATCGATAGATTAATCTTTTTCACTCTACCTCTCTTTAAAAAAGACAAAAGTATGTTTATCATAGAGGCTATGGGGGTCTTTAGAGAGAGACAGCAGGTCAACAGTATACATAGAAGTGCTATATATCATCTGAAAATGGAAACCTTCTAGTCATAAATGCAACCATTTTTGAGCAGAGATAAATAATCCTTCCAAAGTGTCACATTAAGACACAGAGGGACACCATAGAAAAAAATTCATGCTGTGATTTGGCCTCAAAAACTGTTTCTGTAAAAATAACATTTCCCCAAATGACTTGCTCAGAAACCTGCTTATTGTTACTATAATGCACGTAGGAAAGCCATACATCCTCTGAACGGCCTCTGTCTTCAGTTCATTTTTGTACAGTTTCATGAGGCTGATTACGTGATCAGAGGTCACAAGAGCTCATTGTATACAGTGAGCTCAAGTTTAAAAAAATGCTCTCATTGCAGTGAAATGGCTACTATGGGGACTAACATCATCGCAGAGTCTTTCAGGCTTTTAAGCCATACCCAATTTATACAATTTCAATACTGTTTGAGGACCCAGAAATATTCAAATATGTTGTCACGATGAAGCTATTTGCCTTTCAGTGTTTTCCTCTTGTTCATCCTCTCCCTCATGTTTCTGTCTGTCCCTTTTTGGTGTGTGTGCTCTGCTGGGTGTGGCCTCTGATTCCCTCTCACCTGCCTGTTCGCATCACTGCCTGTAACTCATCATCCAATTAACCAGTGTAGCATATTCAACCCTCTGCACTCCACCAGTTTGTGCTTGATCTCGTTTTAGTGATTCTCTACTGACCTTGATTTCCCTGTATCTCAGGATCTCTACCAGCTATGTCCACCCTGCCTTGTTATACACACCTGCCTCTAGATTTCTGCCACCAGAGCCCTCAACCACATGGATCTTTTTACCATCAGATGGCCACTCCTCCCTGCACCATTCCACTCACTGTTTGTACTGAATTACTCACCCTTCAAGGTGGAGCAGTAACCATGATCGAGTCTGGGCTGGAAGTTTTCCTGGTCACCAGATACTGGAATTGTACACTTTTGAGCTGTTGAAAATAGAAATATTATATTATATTACAAAGTCAGTGAACAGAGGGAGGACGTAATAAGTCAAGAGGAAAAAGGCAGTTGTTGAGCAGAGCGATATTCTGCTGCAGACAGATGGGACATACAGAGTGAGGAAATATGTGAGCGGCTGAATGAGAAACTCAACAAAAGAGTCTAAATGTCCTTACCAAGTTTGGCATAGAGCACCGACACATCCTGCAGCACTTCAGCAGTTGGTATGGGAGACGACGAACAGATCAGTTCCAACAAGCCGACGTACTGATTCATGTTAGGACTGTGATCCACATTTAGTAGCTATACATGAAATCACACATGCATGTGTACATTAGTGATGGTGGAGTCTGGTCTCAGAAACGGCTACAAACAGAAGTCAGTTTATTAAAACAACCGCAAAGTGTCTTTATAGTAAAATCATGTCCCACCTACATTCCAGGAACCTACAATTATCTCCTTCATATCTGAATATAAATGACAGGTGACTGACAATACATCCTCAACAATACATTATTCCATGTAAGTAACTGACATTAAAGGTAACTGACTGGTCTGTGATTGTCAAATCATAGCTTATCAACCATAATCAGGCACAGCAGGCCTGTCAAGCTTTGGATTTCTTCGCAGGCTGAGGCGGTAGGATGGGGTTGTAGTAAAAGAGCTACTCAGTGGAGTATTTGTGTAAGTCTTTCAAAAACCAAAAACAACAGAGTAAAAGTGGAACAAATGGGTTAAACTGTGTGTTTATCTGCTCTAACGTAAGCTGCAACCATTAGCACGTTCCGCCAACTAGCTTACTTAATAAAGTAGCATTACTTCCACGGACATAGACTTGCCTATGACTAGCACATCCACTGTGTTGAAACTGGTCCTGGATGCCAGTATGTTAGTTAGTTATGTAACTATATCTTTTATAGATACAGCTCTAATATTAGCAGCTCTGTCTTGGACCTTTAAGTTTACACTTCAGCAGCCCCAGAAAGCATTAAAATCTTTTTGTTTGGGGCATGCAGCTTTAGCCTCAGTCTTTTAGCATTAGCCCTATATCATGTACAGTATGCTTCTATGAAGTGTTTTACAACTTTCTTGTTCTAAAATAAGTCAGCTGGAAATATTAAGGCAGACACATCGTTTTCAACCAACGCACAGAGCTAACGCTAGCTTTATTACTTCAACCTTCAGCCAACCTCAGAACCCGGTTGGTTATTGTCTGATAACAACTTAGCCAGTGTTACGGGGCTTCTGGTGTAGCCAGTGGATATCCTGGGCCAAGACCTACTCTGCAGTTCAATTAGCAACTTGATACACAAGAATGGTGTAACAGATATATTTGTGCTAATCTCTATGAACAGATAATATCTGCATTTGAATGCAAAAAACAAATAAAAAGCTCAATCATCTTCAGATGATAGCTGATGGATTTACAGTTTTGTATTTCAGCCAATGTGTTCTTTCCATACAGACTTTTTACTCGCATGCTAACAAAGCCCATTGAAGCATGATTGGTCAATACTTGGGCTTGGACTACAAACAGGAACTAGAATGCTTCTGATGCCAAAATCTTGGTCCCTACAGATTCTGCATTCATATGCAGGAAATGACATGAGTAAAGTGACAAAACCGGAGACATGGGATCAGAAAAATGTAAAAGAGCAGCGTACTCTGGTGAAGAAGATCTTCATGCCATCCAGTGGGGTGTAGAAGGGAGCCAGGACCTTGGGTTCCTGAACAGGGCTGTCTGGATTGTGAGTCAGCAACCTATAGCGCTGGAACATGCCTGTCGTGTCATTCCAGCACACCTCCTTCAGATGGTAGAAACGTCCTGAACACCAGTCACCATTTCTCCTGGGGAGGGGTGATGGCAAAGTTTGACTTGTGGTGTCTAAATTTAGACAAGAATCTAAAAAGATTTGCTGATACAGCTGACGACGTACCTGTTGTACTCTACGAAAACAGCAGGGGTATGCTGGAACAGCTCCTTCAGGCTGTTCTGGGGACAGTTCTCATGCAGATAGCTGTAGACGTTGTGGATGTGCTGCACTGTGGAAGTGAATTGCGCCCCCTCCAACTCATCATCAGGTAGTCTCTGCTCATGGTTCTCTGCTTCTGGTTTGACACACCACTTCTTCAGGTAGTTAATCAGAGCATCCACTGAGATAGTTTGTCTCATTCCTAAAAGAGGGAAAAGACAGTGACAGACAGATTGTCTCTTATGTAACTGGCTCAAAATAATCTGCAGCAATTATAGAATAACCAGGACAACAGAGATCTACACCACAGCAGACACATTTTTACCTAGAGCTTGGGTAAACCTGCTGGGGTCTATGTCCACGTAAGACACATGAGTCCCCAGGAGCCCTTTGACCTCAGGTGAGCTCAAGTAGACGGAGCTTGGACGGAGGTAGATTTTCTCTTGCTGTTCTCCTTCCAGCGGGCGGTATGCTGGCACCCATTCAAGGCAACGCAAGAAGTGGTAGAAGGAGGATGTGGTGCTTTTGATTTCTTGTCCATCACTGTCAATCACCTTAGCTGTTAGGTACTGAGAGTAGCAGTGTCTGGAAGAATGGGAAAGATGATTACAGTGGAAGTCACTGACTAAGATGCCAGGAAATAATGTTTCTTCAACAAGATACATTTAATATTTGATCATATATGATTAGAATTCATGGATGACAGCCTCTGCAGTTGTAGCTCAGTGATTTTAATGCTCAACAAAGTGGCGGGATGACCTACATTCCTCTGCAGCTCTGCACGTGCTAAATGGTCAGAGTTAAATGCACTGAGAAATTCTTATCTACACTCTAAAGAAAAATCAAATTGTGTCAAATTGACCATTACAATAGATGACAGTTGCGCTCCACATGCGCCTGCAGACCGATGGTTAATAAAAGGTATAGATTTTGTTACAAAGCAATGTCAGAATAGTTGTTGTACATAGATTATATTAATGTTTTGGATATGAAATTTAACACTATGGAAATTTCATCTGACACACATTAGAGAGATTAGCCAGGTCACAGCAGTGTGCAAGAAAAAGAACCATGTTTTACACAGCAGTAAAAAATATTAAAGCAACTTAAAAGATTACTTTTAAAGTTACTATTATGGTGTCTGTAAAACACCACTGACAGATTAGCCCAAATCAAGTGGACTATGTTGGAAGCAGCCACTAATTCTTAAGCGGGCCTGTTATATTCACAAACTTGTGTTCATTTTTCATTATTAATCTAATCACTGATAATTTTGTTTGCTGATGACATTACACTTTTTTTAACCAGAATTTCTCCTGTAGGATGAATACACCCTTGCAGTTCATCATCCCAAATTCAGCAGCTCCATTGCTTTCCAGATGTACACATCACATGTCAAGTCTTATCAAATCTTGTCAAATATCATCTTGTGATTGCATGATTATGCCATGGATTATGGCAAAAAGAACAACAGATTATTTTGATATGGACAATGTTAAGGTTATAATTATTTATCATGATTATTCATTGATTTTTTTAATTGCACTTTACTTTCACATTTAAATAAAGAGAGCACTGCTTTCACCTTGTAAAAAGTAATCTTTGCATCAACATAAGACAAAATATAAATAAAATGTTTATTAATAAACGGTTTAGCAGCCAATAGTTTTCATTCCTTTTAGTGTAGTATGAACATCTTGCTTGAGAGAGGTAATCCATCATGAAAATAATTGATATTTTTCCAGTTGTGTCTTATGTTATCTTTGTGTGATAAGGCAGCTGCAACTGATCTGAGTTATCTGCAGGTGGATTAGAGTGCTGGTGGTACTGTAGAACAGGTGAGGTGAACAGTGGAAAGCATAACGTGAACAGCAGCAGTGTAAAACTCTGCAGTGTGCTTTGGGAAAATGGTTGTCAGTGATGTGAAGTATAAATGATAAATGATGCAAAAACGATGGTGTGTTAATTATTCATCATCACTGTGATATAAAAAGGTGACTGCTAGGAAGCGACCTAATTCAACCTTTAACTCCTGTACTGCAATTGTACTGGCAGTATGCACCGTTCATTAGTATGTGAACTCAGGTGACCTCCTAACTTGAGCTGCTGTCCTCTGTTCACACACATCTATAACAGTAACTCACGAGATGACTAAATCCGGATGAATTAATCTCCACACTGATCTCCAGGGAGCTCAAACAATAGGCTGGTGCTGGTTTTTTTTCTCTGAGGGAGAAAATAATATGTCAACAGTCAAACAATGTCCTCACTTCATCCCAGTAAACACTTAATGGTCAGAGTGGAACTGATCCTGACTAACCCTAAAGCCATTAACCTAGCCACCTCTAGCCATTAGTTTCTCCAACACATCTGATACCCAGTGACTGCACCTGCTCATGGATTTAAGCAAAAAGTCAAATCATATTCCCGTTTGCAATTTGTGAAACTTGTTACAGGTTATGTTTCTTATATAATAGAATGAATAACTCAATTACACACACATAACCATGTTCTCTATGCAGTGTTTTACTGGAGGATGACTTGAAACAGCTGCTTTTGCCAAGCTTGTCTCTTGATTTACTGTTTCAAATAATCAACCATCTACACCTACATCTACATAACTTTATCATACCAACAGCACCAGGAATAAATAACAATCAGTGAAACTTTTGCAGCCTTGTGACAAGTTTCAGCCTGATGGCGAGCTCGCACCTTTCTGCTACCACACTGCTAATAATAAAAGGGAAGCTCAGTTTCAGAGTTTTCAGATTTGTTATATATGTTATAATTTCGTCATACAAACCAAAAACTTCTTATTGAGAAACATTACAGAGTAACTCACTGTTACCATGTAACACCCAACGACATGTACACCTGAGCGGTAACCACAGTAACTCACTGTACCAGAGGGGAGGGATAAACGCTGAATGAAGCCAGAGCATTTAAAAATAGTTAATTGTGTGAGTCTCGGTCATTGCGTGAGAGCTAGCAGCTCCTGAGCCAGTCAGTCAACTTAACACCATACAAAGTGTGGAGTGAACAACACTGAAAGTCGCAGTGAACATGTGGCCCCCCCTCTAGTAGTTATGGCCCTAAACTAAACTGCATAGAGCACTTATGCCAGTGACCGGCCCTGAGCCATCTTTCATTAAAAGCAAGTCCATGCTAGCTTAGCAGCTAAACCTTAGTGCTGATGCTCTGTGATTAGATCCTGGCCTGGTGTGGGTCACACACACGTACACTGTAGAAAATACACTAGTGATGAAGGAATGACGTAAATCTGTCGTACCGACGAAGAACTTAAATCCATGCACCTGCTTCTCGAGTCTTCCACTGGACAGAATATGACCTGTGAGGAGAAATAAGTAAGTGAGTGCATGTTACCCAGTATCCCAGTTGGTTGCCAGCAACTTCAGCAAGGTCATTCTCTGCTGAAGGAGCAGGGAGTCAGGCAGCTGGGCTGTGGCCAGTGCATGAAACTCCTCACAGGGGTAGTCATCGAGCACACAGTCCTCCCTTGGATTCCGGTGCCACGATGCACTTTCTGCTGACCAGGGACCAGAGTCCTGGAGGAAGAGGAGGAGGAAGAAGAAAGGAAGGTAGAAAAGAGACTGTTATTACTATAACATATCATGAAGCCTTTAAGCTGCTGTCACATCACATGTGGATTCACTGCACTTTCTTGTTAGCTGCATCGTACACAGAGCTACGTGGGAGCAACAGCGTGAAAAACTCTGATGGAAATAGAGAAGGGTAATGCAGGGTAGCGCATCTATTTCCTGCTAGCTGCTGTAACTCTCGGCTTCGGAGCTGAATGTTACTTCTGAACCAGACCCTGGCACATTACCCACTGCTGTTGTCCAGTGTGATTGACTCTGCTGACAGCGCTGTCAGCAGCACGGCAGGAGAGACGCTCTGCAGTGCGTTAAGATTTTATACCAGGACAGTTCTCTGACAGTGTGGAAATCTTGATATTTCTGCATCACACATGATAAACTAAAGCATTAAATGGTGAGTCTGTGAGTAAAATATGAGACTCACATAGGCTAAATTGACACTCATTGGATAGCGGAGTGAATAATACATTTCTTATAGTTGGAGGTTAGGCAAGAAGAGAAAACATCAGTGAGTTAACCACAGCTGCCTCGACTAGTGTTAAGTTCAGAATCAGAATCAGAATCAATTTTATTCGCTATGCAAATTTACACCAACACAGAATTTACTGTGGCAGGGTTGAGCATACACACATATATGGAAAAGAAAAGATAAACTAGTATAGAAATAAAAATAAAAAAGGGGTAAAAAATATAGAATATGGAGGGGAATGGATATGTACTGTACAGTACAGAAGTGCAAATCAGTGTCATAAAGTGTCATGTGCAAAGTTCAGTGCGATTGCTGGGTGGGGGCGGAGTTTACATATGCTGTGTGATTTCTGTGTTTGACCACATTAGTTTCAAACTAACTTTAGTTGCCGAGGATTGAGCAAGCAGTAGACATCAACTCCTGTGTTCTACAAGGCAAAAATTACAGTTTGAATGAAATCTGGTGGCCTTGAAGAGAGCAATTATATATGTTGCAGTTTACCGTCTGAAATGGCTGTCTGACAGCACGTTAAGTTGGTGAAATACACTTCCATGCTGGTTCACCTGTCTGTGACCCCGTGGGTAACACACTGACCTCAGACAATCCCACTTCAAATAACCTAAACTATCCCTTTACGAATAAAACTAAAGACGTTCCCTTGTGTTTTCACCACTGTAAATACATTTTCTCTCTCCTGATCAGCTTCTCAACACATCAATGTGTTTTAACTGCAGTGTTGACCATAATAATCTAAATTCTATATTTATCCATATTACATAAAGGCAGCATAGGTCACACAATGACAGTGATAGTGTCATGGTGAATCCACATACTTTGCTGTGGCCCAGGCTAAAACAGGCATCAGGAATGTGAGACCTGCACAGCCCCAGCTCTGTCTGTGACACGTCTCTTCAGTCACCTGCTCTTTCTGCTTATCTTCAAAGCAGCTATTGATCCCTCTAGTCCCAGTGTGACTCATAATGGTAAATATCTTCATCCTTTAATCACTACCTTCATCGTGGTGATGAGTCACAGTTAGTTTGCCATGCAGCGTGTTTCAGGAATATTGCGCTTTGCCTCTGGTGTCTATGCAACCAGTAAATATTGAGTCCTTACACATCACATTCAGAGCCCTTCATCATCTGAGCCCACAGGTGGGGCTGTCATGACCTCGGTCTGGTCTGATATATAATTTTGTTTTTGCCGCATGAGTACAGTGTGATCCCTAAATAGTTGAAGTAACAATTCAGGGATGTCCTACTCACCAGTTCTTTGGCGGTGAGGGTTTGTCGCTCTTTGCGGATGATGAGACCGTCTCTGACTCCCAGTCGGCTGAACAGCTCTCTCCATCCCGCTACATCGCCGTCGGTCTGTACGTAGCAGGGACTCAACAAGACCCAATCGTAGCCTGGTGGAGGAATAAGAAAAAACAATTTAAAAAAATACTGTAGAGGAGACATGTATCTAGTGAAGAGCAAACAGGAGATGAGACGATCAAAGACAGAGAGGAACTGAAGGACTTAAATCATGGAATGATTGTTTCATTAACTGGCAGCCTTACAACTAGTAAAAGCTATGTTACGCTTGATCAGCTGTAATATGCTATACTTACACTGACATACACCTGACAGTCACATATATCATGTTTTCTATTAGCCCTAAAAATGGACCCTGCTTCTTCTCAGCAGCGTCACATTTATTTGTTTTCCCCCAGTCTCACTCTTCATGCCTAAACCTAACCAACACAATCCAATGAGTCATGTGTGCTGTGCTGGCATTGAGCAACATCCAAGAAGAGAAGCTATGTTACTGGCTACCAGCCCATTTAGAATTTCAATATAATATAGTATGTAAGAATATACGGTTGTAAAGTGTAAAGTTTTTTTTTTTTTAATCTTTTATAGTTTATCTATTTGAGTAGAAAAAAGCTGTGCTGTCATCAAGCAAACTTTCCAAAATGGGAACTTAAATGTCCTTAATCCATAAAAAGAATAAATGTATGTGGCTGATAGATGTAAGTATTTAATAAGAATAGTTATTGGATACTCAAAATTAAATAAACAAAAACATTGTCACGGTCTCCCTAGTTGGCTGTTATACTTCTATTAAAAAACTCTGATGTGTTTAAATGGGCAGAAGATCAGAAACATAGTAAAGAGAACATTAGTTTGTGTATTCAGCCCCTCTCCCTTTTTCAAAGTGGAGGCCAAGTGTTCTGATCCATTTTCCACTCCACTACCACTTACATAACACACACACACACACACACACACACACACACACACACACACACACTACTTTGTTCAATACTCAGGCATTTCATGCTTTCATTAACCCTGACAATGGAAGCAAACCCTCACATAATCACAAGCTACTTTCCTCACAAATGAAAATATGTCCCCAGAAGGAAACAGGAGACGGCAGCTTGGGACAGTAATGCAGAAGTTTTGGTGATAGTTTTGGATAATTTAGCCGGCTTTCTTTGACCAACATGGATGCTGAACAATACCTCCAGACGTACAAGGCACATGCTGAATTTCATCAACGTTTTTTACAAACACAGTGTGTGTGTGTGTGTATGTTGGTGGGTTTGTCCGTACCAGGCAGTTGCTTTGTCAGATTAATGTTGCCGTACTCTTCAGAGAAATGCACCCTTTCATTGGCCGGGCACAGCAGACCCCTGCTGGTGAGGACGGGTACTACCATGTCCGAGTACTCCTGGCTGGAGGAGGAATGCTGCTTGATGAAAACCAAGTAGCTCACCACGACTGCCTCGGACTTTGACTGGGGGTGGAATCGGTGGAGAACGACAATAAAAGAAAAAGAAAACAAAGAGACATTAGTGTTTTACTGTATTGTAAAATAAGGTAATTTCTCTGATCATGGTACCTTCCACTTGTTGTTCTGTAATGAAGGGTAGATGTGCTGCTCCAGCAACTCCTGAGGCTCCAGTTCATGAACTCCAAGTCTCCTCAGCAGCTCCCGAACCTGCTGACTCTCCAGAGGCTCCACACAGCTCAGCAGAGAGGGGTGAACTACGTTTACATCCTTGTACAATGCAGACAGAGGTCCTGTGTGTGGTGAGATGACAAATGAGAGGAAAGCTACATTAACAACATGATAAAGATGGTGATTTTAACCTAAATATACCAAAATATGCGTGACCAAAAACCTCCTTTGACATGCTTTTCTACATTCTGAGACTGGCATCTGAACCGTTTCCCCACTGATCTCTGTACTGTTCAATATTTCAGAAGAACACTGTGTTTATCTCAGCTGGCTCTGTGAAGCGATCACACACATCTCTGTCCGCTTGACTTGACCTTTAAGCAGAGCCTGAGGTTTGTGCTGAATAAGGTTCACTCAAACTACATTCACTGACCTGAAAACCAGCTGAAAACCAGCAGAGTCAAGACTTCAATCCCACTCATACTATACTGCCAACTTTCATTTCATAATGTTCTTCTTCTGGTCTCAGTGTCAGATATACTTATGTTAAATGATGGAATTTACCTGCTGCCCCAACAGAGGAGTGACTGTGTGAAACCTTACTGTTCTCTATCATGCATACCTGAATGAAGACATTTTATCACTCCATAAAAAAACAGCCGTAAACTTTCCACTTTCCACATTAAGTGAAATCTACAGATATAAATAGAAAAATGTAAGTAAAACAAATACCTAGATGTGGATTTTCCTTCCACTAGTCTCAAACAACCCATGTTATTGAAGCTAAACAGCTAAGAAAATCTTAATGTTTCGTCGGTTGTGTCTCACCACAGGTAAAGCAGATTTGCGCCTCTGAGTTACTTCTAAAGGCACTTACATCAGCTGCTTACATCAGAGTGTGAAAATCAATTATTCATGCTTTCCATTCTAAACCTCTGCTTTGGGTTCTGTCTCTGGATGTGATGACGCACAACACGGGCGGCGTGCCTCCGCTTTTGTCTGTGTTCTGATACGAGTGGCTGTATGTCTGCTTATTCTTAGACAGAGGTTAAAGCTTGTCGTACAGCTACCACGCTGTCCTCAACATCCGTGAGTGTGCAGGCACAGGGCTGCGCAGGATCTGTATTTAGGATGCCTCAGAAGTCGCAAAAAATATATATATATATATATTTTTTTACAGCTCGAATTACCACCTCAGTTTTTTGAGTGTCTTGGTATAAATGTACCAAATAATCCAATGTGCTATTTTTATTCGTCTCATAAATTCACACCAACATTTTCGGTTTCACTGCTGAGCTTTGTGAGCACAGCCGGGAAACGTTACTTCTCACTGTCACCAGGGTGATACTTATTTATCTATTTTTGTTTTTCTCAATCCGTTGATCACATTTTTGGAAACTGGAAACCCGTGTGGAAATCTGTACCGCCCTATTTTCCCACTGCTTTTCTTCTTCTGTGTTTTGTTGTTGTTGTCATGGTTGATTTAGCACTGTGCAATCAGGAAGAAACATGCATAACCATAAGTTCTTTGCAGGTGCCGGGTAATAATTATCCACACAAAAAGACAAACCATACACACACACACAATGCTGCCTTCTTTAATTCTACATGCCACTGTACTCTGTATATTGGATCTATTTTTAGTGATGTTGCAGTGTTTTGAGGTCTCAGCAGTTCATTTGGAGAGAGATTCGAGTCCCCAAGCTATGAAAATTAAACCTAAGTTGTATACATAGTAGTTTTATTTGAAATCTGCGCACACACACACAGACACACACACACACACACACACTCACTCATATATACAGGTATGGCTGAAATGTTGCCATGTAAAATAAAACTGGGAACAACGTTATATTTTCTTCTCTTTGATTTATGTCTTTTTAAAACCAACAGCATCTTCATAAATATGTTAATTATCTGTCAATACTTGGCCTTTTCAGATCGAGACACCCCAATTAAATCAAGCACACACACTTCCATTGTCATGGTAGTAGGGAGAGGTGCACTCTTAATAAAAGAAAGCATCTGAGATGTCCACTACCACTGCCACTACCACAGAAAATAGGAAAATTACCTGTCTGAGCTTGAGCTTTCTTCTTTTTGGTCTTGTTCTCTTCCATTGGAAAGAACACTCCCTCTCCATTTAGTGCCACCATCCGTCCGTTAGCCAAGGGGATTATGGGTAGATCCCTGAGGGTTTGCAAGATGGAGTCTGCCTCTCCGTAGCCGTGCTCCATAGCTCGGAAGTTGCAAACCAGCAGCCTGGCCAGCTGATGCAGGCCACTGTCTAGAAGGCAGTGGGGTTGGTGTTGAAAACGTAAATGGCATTGAAATGAGTGTTCAAAACGACAAAATGAAGAGGTGTGTGTATGAATACACACCTGTCAAAGCAGAGCAGTTAAGTTTAAACATTTTAAAAGAATGACTGATGAAGTTCTATTATTTATATCCTATTATTTTCATGAATTATTTTATCTTCTACTGTTTTTATTAGCAAAAACAGTCCCAGCATGATGGTTTAAGCATAGCCAGATATACCAACAAGGTCAATAATGATGGAAATAACAGCAGTGCGTTAGTTAGCAGATATATATGTGTATATCAGCCACTATACATGTGTTCACATATTATATGGATGTAATAAGTGACATTTTGTGGCTAAAGGCTCCAAAATCTCACCAGAGTATCTGATGCTATCACGGATGTTTGGATGTTTCTGTCATTAAGTGGGATTATTATGCTCTGATAATGTGGACTACCAAAAATGGATTTAAAAGGGTTTCCTCCTTTAAATGTGATGCTGTAAGCTGTTGTGTTGGCAGTAAACACTGCCTTTTAATGCATCTGAGCTGCTGTCAAATCCCTGTCATTCACAGCCTCTCGTGGTATCAGTATACGTGTAATTATGGCACATTGGTCTTGTTGCATTCTGCCAGCAGATATCGACTTGACTTAGCATCAGATTTCTCTCTTCTACACACCTGAATTGATGCCTTCCACTCTCATCAGTTCCTTGGCCATGGCTGTGGTTACCGTAGAAACATCAGATCCCCGCAGGTATTGGACTCCTAGGTGCGTGAGCAGGGAGGTGGGCAGGGAGTTGCTCAAACCCGGATGGAGATAAGACAGAGACAGATGCCTTTCAAGCTCCTCTCCGCCAATCACGTCACGGATCACAGCGTCGTGACAGACGGCCACTTGGGATGGCAGCTTGTACACAACCTTACCATCTGGGAGAGAAAATGTGGATTCATGGGGTGAGACACAATACTTTACAATACAATACTTCAATCACGAGCAAGCTGAGTGCAGAGCCTCGGCATACCAGTAATATTTTTTGTTTTGTGTGTGTTGTTTTTTTTGTTTGATTTCAAATGTGTGTGTGAGTAACACCTGAGCTGAGTGTAGGCAGGAAGGGCTTGCCCTTGAGCAGCTGAATAATCTGCCCAGCAACTGGCTTGAAGAAGTCCAACACCTCGTCAGGCAGGGGGATAAACTGCAGGAACTGGCACAGGCCCTTCAGACCCCTGAACTCTGGGTGATTCTGGACGAAGGAGAATACAGATACTAAACACGACAGCCATGTAATAATAAGTGCTATTTGTTATTATTGTTTTATGTTTTGGACATCGTATACTTGAAGCAGTGAAGTACTAGTCGCATATAATCATGCGACAGTTGTAGAGGGAGGATAGATTTAGCTCCACCAGATCCACCAACGGGGAACAACAGATGAGAAAAGTTTGGATTGCTTTGAGCAACAAAAGAGAACAAGATGTCACTTTGGACTTTCTTAACACAACACTTTCAACATGTTTCCTGTTGCCCTGATTAAGTCGACATTATTTCCATTAGTATAGACTTATGTGACACTCACCAATATGCTCTTTTGAGCTTTTGAGTTCTGAGCTTCTTTTCTAACAAAACAGTGTTTTTATTTGCTTAATATTTTAATTTATTTTTCACTGTTTAGCTGACATCACTAAATTCCAGCACTTCCTGCCTGGCTGCTTCACATTAAAAGGCCCTGAAAACATGATTTCAGAATCATCCTACATGAATATGAAACAATCTACTGAAGTTGTTTAAACAGGGCAGTGCTGAGTTTCATTAATGGTAGCATAAGATCACTCTTGATCTACAGAGTACAGGTAATTTCATTCCTCTGCTACAATTTTTTTTTTTAACCTTAATTAATATATTCTATCTGTCATCGTCAGTTGCATGCTTTGTATCACTAGCTTGCTGTGTTGTTCTTTGTTGTATTTGTAAATGATCAGGTTCTTTTCTTGCAGGGTTCATTAGCGTAACATCTTATTTCATTTGTTTTGTTAGTGATTTTCCCCACGGCATCATCTTACAGTGAAGACATCCATGGCCTGGAGGAAGAGCTGAGGTATCTCAGAGCGAAGCCACTGGTTCCATGAGCTGTCTCTGTCAACGTCTTCCCGAGAGGAAGGGATGTCAAAGTCACCTGGAGAAGAATTATTATTATTGAGTGAGATTTATACTTTGTTACATAAACTGAGCGAGTTTTTCTTCCATACATTCACAGTTTTATAATTCTAAACTCAGTTCTCACCTTGGATGATGAAACGGAAGCCGAAGCTGCGAAGGGGCAGGTAAGCAAACACAGGTTGTTTCTGTGGCTGGCATACAGTGTCACTTTCTGTGATGTTGCCATCAAGCTGGAACGCTAGGGCAAGCTCGGTGGACTCGACATCCTCTTTGATCTGGAGGAGAGGAAGATCACTGTCAAAATAGATTCGAAGGCTCACAAACAAGCTCTCCCTATATTTCCTCTTGCTCACTTTCATCTCCTCTCTTACATAACCTAACTGCAGGTAGCTGCCTGGGAAATGATAGAAGAAAGGTGACTGAAGAAGAAGAAAGAGTAGCAGGGATTATATAGTTTTTTTCACATATTCCTGCTTGATGTGAGAATCAAAAGACTTCCTGATGAGTGAGTTTCGACAATATCTGGCAAGTTGACGAGAGGGAAAGACCTTTACAGAAGTACATTTTCAAAGCGCAAAGCCACAGTGAATTTCAAGTGACTGGAGGATAGAACCAGATGTCATCTTCTTGTTCTGAAATCTAGATATGATATGAATGCCTGAGAATGAAGCAACACATTGAGATTTGAATGTTAAGTGTGTGTGTGTTACCTTCCTGGGCTGCACTGTAGTTTTGACCACTAGCCAGCGCTCGATGCCCTCAGTGTGCTCCACCTCTAACATGTTGTGACTCAGGTCTTTACGGGTCATCGTCACAAGGCGCTTCTCACTCTGCAGAAATATGTATTGGAATAATAGGTGATCCTTCGTGATTTGCTTTATGTATGAAAATGACACCCACTATGCATGTTTTCATACGGGAATGTGAGCAGATGTGTAAGAGCAAGTGCAAGAGTTACCTGATTGTAGATGGTGATGGAGCGCAGGCGGTGCAGGAACAGCAGCAGGGAGGGGTGCACGTCATGAAACAGGTTCCTGGTCTGATGGCTCTCGGACCGCAGAGGAAGGCAGATCTTAGTGGTCCAGCTGATAAGAGAACATATTCACATTTCAAAATCATTTGAAAGCCCCTGCTTCAAGTATTATGCAAGGCATGTTTTGCACCTGTACACTGACAATATAGGACTAAACTATGAAATCAACCTTGTGGCCATAAATTGGGGAATTTCTGGAGCAAGGACGTTCTCTTGTGCATATCGTAGAATTCTAAGCACTCGATGTAGTAAAAAGCTCACTTTAATGTTAAAATATGATATCTGTGTTATACATAGGCCTGTCTTACAGAAGACATTTTGACATGTCGCAGTAGGAAAAGCACAAGTCTGTCAGGTGACTGTCATAACTTAGTGGGACACTTGAACAGAACAGAACAGAGCCATTGTTAATGTTAATAGCAACACCTGTGGTTTTCCTGCTATGAAAATTCTGAATGTCTGCTGTGAAAAAAGTCTTCTGTTTATCACTTATCCAACCTGTGCGGATTCACGTCCGTCAGCTGGCTGTCCAGATGCCTCTCGTCTTCAGCCCAGTGGGGGAGGATGTATCCCATGGGGCCGCACATCTTGTCGAAGCGCAAGTGGAAGCCATTGGAGTGGATCTCAGGACAGTCTGTGACTTTAAACACTGACTTGAAACCAATGCCCTTTTGTCCTGTGAGCAGTGGAGGAGCATTAACAGGCCACGTTCAGACAAAGTCACATTTTCTAACAACGCACAATCAGCTGACTTCTGATCGTGATGAGCCTTGACTTAGATACTTACCTATATATCCATATTTGTGTTTGCCCTTGGTGCTGCGACCCACATCACAGATGGCCCTGATGTTCTTCTCCTGGAAGCCGGTCTCATTGTTGAGAACGGTGATGCAGTCTCTCTCCACCACAAAGGCCAGCGCTGGAATAACACCACCCTCTGATGGATAAATGTTGTCATCAGCATTCTGGAAAATGGAAACAAAGACAGCAGAATAAGTCATAGTTAGACATATTTCAAATCAAAACTGTAAGACATGGAACTATATTCAAAAACTTAATTGGCTTTAACTCACAGAATATTAATTGCGACTAGTAAAACAAATTTTTTAATCAGTAGTAAGTAAAAAAAAAGTTCCTGCCAGACATTTTTTTTAGTTTAGAGTGGTGTAACGTGTAAATAATAAAGATTTAGCTTCATCTTTAAGGGTGTAAATATAACAGAAGCCACCTGAATGAGTTCCAGGACAAAGTGTGTGTCTTTGCTGTAGAGCTCAGTAGAGAGGCGGTCCAAGCTGCGGCCCAGCCTGTCCTGGCTGACCTGCATCAGCTTCTGGCCTTCGGCGTTCAGTTCCACACCGATACCAAACTCACTCTTCCTGTCAGACAAAAGTAAGATACAGAAGCAGAAAGTATAGATCAGCTATGAACCTAGTGTAGGTCATTTAAAGGGTGACACTGTGGAACAAACCTGATGTCCTCAATTATGGATCTTTGGAGATCTAACGTGGTCTCTGATTGGCAGCTGGCATGATTAGACATTTCTGACTGTTCGTCGTCCTGGCCTCCTTCAGCTTCACTGCTGACGTCTGATGTCTCCCCGTTAGGCAGTGACGCAAACTCATACAGCTCCTCTTCATCTTCTACCTCCTCAACCTCTACGTCTTCCTCGCCATTGACTAGATGTAAAACATTTAGCAATTTAAACTAAGAAAGGGAAACTGGTACAGTTCTTTATTCACCAGTACTAAATCACAAAATGAAAATTTGCATTCCTGTGGTGGAGTACGACTTTGAATGACCTTGTTGCACGCTCTGGCTGAGATGGGAGGAGGCAAAGCTGTGGTCCATGATGTTATCCTCAAGATACTCATCTTCACTCATATTTAGAGCTGACAGACTGCTGCTCTCAGAGTCGATCAAATTAGACTGAAACCAAGAAAAAAGGAAAAGGAAATTAGACGCTGAGTTTGCCAGGATGAGAATAGAGACAAGACAGAGAATCTTTATAACAGGGATGCCTATGTATGTACTAGAGGCAGACTCATACATCACATGAACTTTAATTTAAACTAAATTATTTTTGTTTCACAGTTTTACTGTGGTGGAACCTTGAGAAATAAAACGTGATCAGTGTGACCCAATGAATGTTGGTGGTTGTAAGTGCTGTACAGTCATTCCACTACCCTTTTTATTTTAAAAATAGGATTATACTGGGGTCCAGGTGTTTTTAATTCATACAACATGTGTATCCTGTTTTTTGCATGTCTTTCAACTATAAATTAAATTGAGGTAATTCATAATTGTTCAAGGGTTGGAGACAGGTTAGGGAGGCATTATTTGAACAAAGGAACATCCTGTTACTGATCAGAGAACTAAAAAAGATGTTATGACGTTATCTGTATCTATGGGGAGGTGTCCGAGACAGCCCATTAGAGAATGTATAAGAACTAACTGCCAAGGCTCTTTGTGGAGCCTTTTCTCTGGAAGCCCTTTTGTGTGTTGCACTGTTAAATGCTCCTTCTTGTATAATAATAATAAATTCAACTTAAACGTTTATGCTTCGAATCCTGTCTTTCTTACTGAAGGATCACGCTTGAAAAATTCCCATAACACTGAGTTCACTTGCCAGTTACACAGAGACTAATCTTCTCTGTTAATTTCACTGATGCTATCTATTTTCTTCTTAAATTCTGACCTTCTGTTCTGCGGCAGCAGTGTGCATGTTGTGGTTTTGGCTCTGTGGTGGGTTCAGTTTTTTCAGGTAGTCTTTCTCCCATTCTGTGATGCCCAGGAGGATACCCAGCTGATGTAGACAGTTCATGTGCCTCGGGTCAGACTGGGCAACGGTGATCAGGATCTGCTTAGACTTGGCTTGGCCCAAAACATGTGAGAAAGGCACCAAAAACACCTGAAAGTCACATGCACACAAGAACACAAACACTGTTTCTTAATCAGAGTTACAACAGAAAAGCACTTCGGTAATCATGTTTTTGACATTTTCTTATGCAAGGTGTTACGGAATTTTCTATCCTTAGGCTACACATGGTCATGTGTGGACCTTGAGGTCCTCGGCAGTATTAATTGTTTGTCTTTGACTAGGTGCCACCATATCTCAACATTGTGGTGGCCAGGGTCGAAGAGACCTGTTGCTGCCTTCCTAGTCATAATAGATGCCTTTGACGTTCCAATCTGTGTAAACAGACATCTGTGTCTCCAGACTAGAATATACTGACAATAACACCTCCAAGGGTAAAGACATTCTCTTTGACTAATTCTGGGGCGTGTAGTATTTGGGGTGTGATCTTTGGGTTTAAAGTTTCTCCACCATCACGAGTTCATCCGAATGCAGATGTACTTTGAGAGTGTCTTTAATTCTCCTTGGCCAAGCGTCAATAAATAATACAGCATAAGACATCAGAGGCTCCTGAATACTTTCTTCCCTCCTGACCTCACCATTGACCTTTGACTTCAGCAATTTCTTCACAACACAAGGTATGTTGTAATAATTCTAAAAAAACAAATGAGTGAAGAGGAGTTATAATCCTGTGTGTCTTCTAATATGAAGAAGAGAGTTCTGAGACAAACTTGATGAGGAGCCAGGAAGCTGCTGTGTCTACTGACTTGCTTGGACAGTCTGTGGTTGGCATGACAACTGTAAGACTGATAACAACCTCCTCAGCAGTTTAGGTGAGCAGATTCATTTCACAGGCCAACTTTGCCCACTCTTTTGGTCAAGGAGACACTAAAATATGTTACAGTGTTTGTGTTTGTTTGTTAAAAGCTGTGCTCTGACAGTTTAAAAGAAATAAAAGGCCAGCCTCAGTATCTGTACTCTCCAGTACTCTTGATACGTTTCTTTAATACGCTGAGCATAACTGTTCACGATGCTGACACCTACAGGTCTTGTTTTAAGCTCAAATGCACAGATTATGAAATGCACTGATTATATTTCAAGTAGATGAGGGTGGTTCTGGGATATCAGAGCCTGAATTTCTATTTCCTGTTGAGCCATGGAGCCAAGGGAGGAATTTAACAGCATCTACATGGACTGTTTGCTCTCATCAACATAACTCATCTCCAGAGATAACAGGAGGTATACGATTTGCAAGGCAGTACGACTGACCTGCTGCAAAAGAGCCTGGCAGGTTCGTGTGGGGATTCTCGTCAAACACGCCAAGAGGAATTGGGCCACTCTGCTGTAAAATGACACATCCTCTTCATCCTGGGACAAAACTAAGAAACACAAACATTATTTGAATAATTATGATTATAGAGTTATAAATATGTGCTATGAAGTTAGTCCCAGCCCTGACGCATCACTACCTTCTTTAGCCATAGCTGCGTCCAGGGAGCTGCGCATGTGATTGGCCAGCAGGGCCGTGGGAGCATTGTCGATGCCATCGGCTACCACCATGGAGACGAGGTGACCGGCTGTGCCAACTGGGTCGAGGTTCATGGCAGCGCTGGAGAAATGCTTGTCCCCTGTGTGTGTGGTGATCCTGAGCAGCAAACCTGGCGTCACCTCCAACGCAGCCAGGCCTGTGTTAGCTGAGTTTGAAATGTTGGTAATATTAGTTCAAATCCTACAGCTCTAACCTACCATTTGTTGCTGAAACAACCACAGTTACCCACAAAGACATTAAAACCTTCATTTACAACCATTTCTAAGTTTGAGAATGAAAAAAAGAAGTGTAGTACATCTATCTACAAATGAACTAACCATACACAAACTCACTGTGGCCGATTCCTACCTGCATTTCTTTCGATGAACTCTTTGAGGGAGCCGTGAAAGGGTTTAAAAATCAGCTCCCATTGGCTCCACTCACTCAAATCCTCCAGCAGAGGGCAGGAGAGCAAGCTGGCCAGGGCCTGGGCCTTGGACATCTCATGTCCGCTGTTCCTGGGGGAAAAATTAACAGTTCAATGCCTACTGCGGCTCTGCAGGTAGCCTTCCAGAATTATAAAAAAAAACTCTGATGGTGTTATAGTGATGTCATCATGGTTACCTTAGCTTAGGTTTAAAATCTGTGACAGAAAACCTGTCTGCTGACCTTGATTTGCAGTGTTTGGCAAACAGCGCTGACTCGTAGTAGACTGGGCTCAGTCCACCTCCAGCAAGCGTTCTCTGGCACTGGACCAGACCAGCCAGCATGTGCAGGGTGCCGTAGCCCAGTTCACGACTGTCCCTCACCCTGTAGTGGGACCTCAGTGCTGACTCAATGTGGGAAAGCTGGGAAAAGTGGGGTGGATGTCGGGGTTTTTTTTGGTGGATGACATGAGACACAAAGACAGAATCACAATACTGAAAGAGGAAGAACCTTTATTCTAAGTGTAAAACTTTGTGCGTGCCTTTAAAGACTCACTTCATCTGGATCAGTGGACGATATGTCGCCACACTGGTTGATGAACTCAAACACGTCTTGTCTAGTTGGTCTGAAACCACTGCCTGCAAGTGCCATGCTGCCACTGCCCAGAATCACAGTAGATCCCAGTGTGTCCTGCAGCAGCTGCACACAACCACAGACTTTTCAAGGGCTGTAAAACACCTTATATAATACACGCTCATACAGACAGGTAATAGGGAAAACTTGTACCTGAACGTGTTTAACCAGGAACTCCAGAAAGTTGCCTTGCTCTAAAGAGAGGAAACTTTTAACCTGGAAGTGTTTGATCAACTTCTTCTCCAAAGAGGCCATGTGGGCCAAAGTGAAGGTTGAGTTCTGAGAGGACAGGCTGTCTTTAAGGAACTGCTTGATTTTGGCTGAGAGACACAGAGCAGATACATGATTAATAGACATTAATTCATAATTCATACGTGTGGCAGAAACACTATACCCTGCATGAATACCTTCACTAGGGATGGATGTGGTGGGTTTGCCCTCTGTTTTAGTTTGTTCAGTGGATTTTGATGCCTTCTCTTTGGGAACCAGGTCTTGTGGAACAGCCAGGGAGCCTCCGCAGATGGCCAGCTGAAACAGAGCCTTTGCCAGATGGTTATCTGACACCTGCAGCAGGAAGTTCTGGACGTGCTGGATGAGAAATTAAACAAAAGTAACAGAGACATCAGTGACATGACATCACAAGTGAGTTGTGTTGTGTGTCCTCTGGTACAAATTGAATTTGTGTTAGTGTGTACTAAAATGAAAAAGAAAAACTGAAATACAAAGTTACATTAAATTGCTATGGTGTAGGAGTAATTCAATATTCAACAGGAGTTAGCTAACAGCTAACGGTGCTAACCAGGCTACAGAGGGAGTATCGAGAGTGTAGCATCATGGTCCTCACAGAGACATGGCTAAATGAACTCACTGTGGATTCGCTGGTAACTGTGTTTTATTACGACTTTCAACTTGTGAGAGCGGTTAGGGGAGCAAGTGAGAGCGCAGCTGCTTTGCAGAATTTCTGAGAAAGAGATGAAGGATGAAATTATCTGATCCATCGCAACACTGAACTGTCGCATTTTCTGGCTTTCCTCTCCCCTGACTGATTTAAGGACATGATAGGAGAGCAAAGGAGAGAGAGGGGGAACGACATACAGCAAAGAAAGCGTCCGTAGACCACAGGCCAGAGTTGGAACAGTCACTGCAGGAAGGACGCAGGGATCTCACGCTACCAGCTGAGCCATCAGCACGCCCTCCATTTATTTATTTATTTATTCATAAATAGTATTTTATTATCCACTTTGTATTTTGTGAACCACTGTAACAGGTAAATGTCCCCAGTGTGGGTTCAATAAAGTCTATCTTATCTGATCTTATTTAAACAATATACATCACCCCACCCAAAGCAAACAGACATAAAGTTAAGTCTCTTAGGACTTTGCAGCTAATTCAGAATGCTGCTGCACGTGTTCTGACAGGAACCAAGATCAGAGATCACATCTCTCCCATTGCATTGGCTACCTGCTAAATCTAGTATACAATTTAAAGTTCTTCTCCTTACATATAAAGCTCTTCATGGTCAGGCCCCATCATATCTAAAAGAGCTCATACTGTAATACCTTACTACCCCTCTAGAACACTGCGCTCTCAGGATGCTGGGTTTCTTGTGGTTCCTATAGTCTCCAAAAGTAGATTGGGAGCCAGAGCTTTCAGTTATCAAGCTCCTCTTCTGTGGAACAAACTACCATTCTGGGTTCAGGAGGCAGACACGGTCATTACCTTTAAGAGTAGACTTAAGACTTTCCTTTTTTAAAGAGCTTATAATTAGGGCTGGCTCAGGTTATCCCTTAGTTATGCTGCTATAGGACTAGACTTCCGGGGGATTCCCCCTCCTCTCTCTCTCTCTCTCTCTCTCTAAACATACATGTCTCATTAATGCATGTTACTAACTAAACTTCTTCCCAGAGTTTCTGTGCTCTCTCGTCCAGCAGGTTCTCATGGATTGTGGCTGCTGCTGTGGTTCTGCACGACGTCCACTACATATATTATTACTGTCATTACTGTTACCATATCTCCATTACAGTTTATAGTTAGTTAATAATTGCTGCTGCTGTGTCTCTCTATCTCTCTCTGTTTATCTATCAATCTATCTATCTATCTTGACGAGCGTTTATGCATGACAGTAAAGTATGTGGCATTTATTATCCTGATGAACATTAACCAATGACTCAGCTGATACTGCGACATAAGGTGGGGAGCAAATGTGAGAAACAAACATGCCAGACTGTTTCTGCCTCGCTTACTGGCACAATTCAACCAAACCTGAAACTCATTTGGCAGAAAAAGGGCAAAATGCTCACTTGGAGTTGCCAATTGGCTGTTTTTTTTCTTCTTTTTTTACAACACAGGTTTTTTTAAAACATCCCATATTTATGTGTACTTATGTTTGTTCTGGCTTGTTTCTACGGTTTAGCTAATGTTCCATTGGCTCTTATTAAAGGAACTCTTAATGCTACATCACTCAATGTGCTTACAACTTTCCATCTGATGATATGATGATGTTGGAAAACAGAAGGGGGTATAAATGAACAGAGATGTTCATAATATCATGTTTACCTAGATGTTGATGTTTTATAATGAATATTAATTTATGATGATGAAAAAAAGCCTGCTGATAAGTAGGATAGATAATCCCAGAAGTTAAGTCACAATCTTAATGTCCAGACAGAACCCATTATCATCAAAAAGTAACTATTTTTTACACCTTTGTTAAGGATTAGGAGAATATGAAGGGTGACATTTAGTTAATGAGTTCAGATCCGTAGAGCAGCTCTGTAGCTCTGATCGCAAACAAGTGGGCACAGAATGAGCAGGCTCTTTTGATGCACCTGTGGATTATCATATCAACAGAACAGCACCTACCTTTGTCATCTTGGGATTGAACAACCCCTCTGCATTTGTGAAGACTGCAAGTACGAGCTCGGTTGCCGACATGGAAACGTACTTCTTCCTGAGGTCCAGGCTGCCTGCGGAGGAGAAGAAACCTGCTCCTTGAACTGGCTCCAGTGCGTTCTTCTTTAGCTTCCTTAGTCGCTCATTCGTCTCCTCCTCCAACTCCTTCTGGATGATTTCCCTGGCTCGCTCCAAATTGGTGTGCTCACTACGACTTGCTTTCATTAAGGTCTGAGAAGGAGCATTAAACAAGCTGAGAATTATATATGAGTAAACTTAGTCTCCATGTCCACCTGATAGGATACTGTGATTTGCTGAGGTTTCAACACCTCTCTCAATGGTCCACTGTAATGAAATACTGTAAGCTTGTGGTTAATAGTTGCTATGATGACACAGTTACACAGCGGTTAAGTAGCAGTATGCATAGGCTACTTCTACAACAAACAAACTATACAGAGTATAAGTGGTACCTCTGTCCAATGGCTGTTCACTAAAAGTGTGTTTAAAACACAAATGAATCAGGGAAAATCAGATTTTTTTATTTTTTTTACCTACATCATGGTGCGATGTGGTACAGTAGAACTGATCTGATGGATGATTGATTGATTGAATCTGAAGGTCACCAATTCTAAAACTTCATAAGTTGTCAAAATCATCTGGAAACATGTGACCTTAGTTTCAAACATATCTTTATAAATGACACTGTGAACACAAAAATGTTAACATGTACGTAAAATGAATTCATACATACATATAACAGCCAAATGTATAAAAACCTAATGGGGACACTGGCATGAAATTTACTGTGCATATTCACGTTGCTCATCAATTTAAACAAGCCAATTATTTTCTTCAGGGCAAACTTTATTCTGAATAATGTTATGTGTTATGTTAAATGTTGGCTCTATAAGTAGCAAAACCATCAGTGTATAAAGTTGTGAAATAATGTTTTTATCCATCTGTTTTGTCCATAAAGCATCACACTTTGGATCAATTTCACCCCCAAAAAACAAACAAACAAACAAACAAAGAACAAAAACCAAGCATGGGTTTGGAAAATCATTATGGCCTTAAGTGACAATAATTCAAAGGGTGTGCAGAATAAAAATATCAGAAAACAATCTTTGAATGTTATAAATGGTCGGTCTCTTACCGCTATGGGCAGCCCTACACTGTGAATCCTGACACCCAGCTCGTAGGGAGAGTCACAGTTGTAGTGGTCAGCCAGATACTTCATGAACTCAGCTAGGTCTACTTTCGGCTTGCTCTGCTGCCTCCTGAAAAGGCGAAGTTGCTAAACAAAGGAAACAGAGAAGACACATTCAGTTCAAAAGAATTCAGCCTGGATCGTCTCATCACACGAAATTCTTAAATGCTGCTCTGTTGTTTTTTTAAACTTAGATCTGATCTCATAGCAGAGAAGGAAAGCTCCAAATATGACACACGGCTCTTTCCTGCATTTGTTTGCTATTCTCTGGGTTGTTGGCTTTAACTGATTTGATGCAGGTGATACAAAGGACTTTTTAAAGCAGATTAATGTGGCTCAAACATTTAGTCTGTGGGACTCCTATGTTTTCTTAAAGCTGTATGCCACGGTTCATGTATGTTGTGAGTGTTTAGTAGTTTCAACAACGTGTCACACCTTTAAGATGTCTACTGTCTCGATCTGGTGGATGTCATCATCCTTTGTGTTACTGTCGATCTTGAACATGCGGTGGACAAGGGGGAGTTTGCAGAGGGGCCCCAGGTTCAGCTCCTCATAGTGTTTCTTGTCCTTTAGTGCGGCCAGTGATTGGCCCAGCTCATACAGGGTACAGATGGATGTCACGGATTCAGTGCACTGACAGAAAGAGAAAACAAACAATATAAAAGCAGCCAAACATCCAGATTAAAACAAGGATTAGCAATTGTTTGCCAACCTCGATGAACATGTTGACCTCTCTCATGATGTATTGAAGGTCTTTAAGAGCTGGAATGGACCAGGGTTTTATCCTTGCTGCATCCAAAGATGGGATCTGCATCAGCCGACACACCCTGGATATCACCTGGATAGAGTTTGCAGAAGACACTGAAGGGGCGATGAGGAAATATAATGTGACACTAAATCTTGACTGGGAGTGCTGAATGAGTACTCTAGTCTTTTGGGAGGACTTTTTTTTGTTTCAGGAACTTCAGCAGCTTCAATGCTAATAAGATTCCCTAGACCTTTGAGTAGATAAAAAGAGCCCTTGAAGAGAGCAAACCAATGTATTTCCAAACACGTTAAACCATTTCTAGAAGATTCTGAAGTCTGCTTCCTTCCTTACCTTCTCTTTGGTGACCAGCTCGCCCTCAGTGGCAATTTCTCGTATTACATCTTCCATCAGACTGTTGACCGTCTCCTGATTCAGGACACTTTTCCTCTTCCTCCTCCCTGCCAGATCCTCCTCGTCCTCCTCCATAGCCTCCACTGCCCGCAGATTAGCTCCATGGACCTCTCTCAGCTGGGCGTGATATGCTTCTTTGAACACGGGGACACCGCTCTCTCTCTGGGTTGCAACTCTGGGTTTGCTCTTCTGCTCTTTGGTCAAACTCACATCTGCCCCCAGTGCTGGGAAGTTAGCAGCAGAGAGGAAATTGGACTCAGCAGCCTGTTGTGGCTGCACCTTGTCAGGCTCTCTGCTCAGATCCTGTGCTGCTGTGGAGGGATATAGCAACACATAATTGTTTGTTTGGATTTGTGTGGATAAATAACAATATTATTTCTTTATGTGTGAAGCTGAACGCTGTCATATTTGGCTACCTGCAGTTGTCTCCAGTTGTAGTATAGTCACAGGATCTGCTGTTGGTTTAGATGGAGGGTTTGATGCTTCCCATGTGTCATACAGAGACATGTACTGGGCCAAAGGAAACTGTTCACTATAATGCTGAACATAGCAGGCCTGGAGCTGGTCCATTGAAAGCCCAGCCAACGGGTACTTCCTCATCACCTGGAAAACATCAATAAACATTTACAGACCAGCTTTACATACAGTAACAGTAAAACAGTAAAAGCTGTTCAGGTTAACCTGCTAGAAAGCGCTGGAGAGAGAAAATATGCTCTTGGGCACCTATTAATCCCCAATTCCACTTAGTTAAAATGTGTCATTTTGATTTTCCATGAGTTATTCTGACTTAGTCCCTCATTCTCTGTGCTGCAATCATAAATACTTATTAGACCATCAAATGTGCATATGAACATAGTCCCCAACAAATACACAATGTGTTCTGGTTTGAGTTTGCTAAAAACTACAGTGCCTAGCTGTTTTAGAATATATTTTAATTTTTTTAAAATAAACCATATGTTTGAGATCTGTTTTTAAAGATTTACACTTATAGGGACTAATGGGCTTGTGCCTGAGTGCGGCAGATAGGAAAGTTCTGCCTCTAGAGGTAATTTAGTTAATTCTGTAAAACACAGCAGCTGGGTTTAGGTTTATCAGATTAGATGAAGAGGTTTGTATAAATCACAGCTCAGACAACACAGAAATAAGATTTAACAACGCAGTTTATAACCAGTCTTCAACTCTAAACTGTATCTAAACTAAAAACAGAGCAACAGTCCCTAATATTAGATTCAGTTGCTTTAGTCGTGAAATTGAGAGCAACAGTAAATTAAAAATCCTTTTTGGTTGTTGGGTTAATTTCAACCAGCCTGAATAGGATTGTAGACTCATAACCCCTACGCCTGTAAGAAATGTCTGCTTGTAAGTCTACTTTCCCTCTGCCATTGTAACTGGGTAAATGTCGAGTTCTGTATCAAGGTAATTAGCATAATTTGGATGAGAAATGCACTGAATGCACCTGAAACAAAACTAGTAATTCAGTTAAATTAAACAAAATAAAACCAAAATATATATATCTTTGTCTTCAATACTGACCTCTATGACCCTCTGGTACAGCTGCTGTTGGGTCAATTTCTCAGCTGGCATGGATACAGTAAAGACTGTGCTAACAGGAACAGGAGAGTGGAAGGAAATCAAAGGAGGACCTAAAAGGTCCATCCCTGTCTGAGTGGTAGGCACACAGTGAGAGCTGAGATTCACCTGTGGCATTGTAACAACAGGGGTAGTGAGAAGTGATTCAGTCCTCTGTGGTGTTGCAGACCTACTGTCATGTGTAGCTTTTGCTAATGCCCTAGCTCCAGATTTGGCTCCAGCTTTAGCTTCAGCTTTGGCTTCAGCTTTGGCTTCAGCTTTGGCTCCAGCTTTAGCTTCAGCTTTGGCTTCAGCTTTGGCTCCAGCTTTGGCTCCAGCTTTTGCTCCAGCCTTGGCTTCAGCTTTGGCTTCAGCTTTGGCTCCAGCTTTGGCTCCAGCTTTGGCTCCAGTTTTTGCTCCAGCCTTGGCTTCAGCTTTGGCTTCAGCTCCGGTTCTAGCTCCAGCTCTGTCTTCAGCTCCAGGTCTAGCTCCAGCTCGACTTTCAAGGTAATGGTCCTTGTGAAACACCACTTCCCCCTGCACAACCAGATCCTTATCCATAGAAGCTACCAGGCTAGCCATGGAGTTGAAGCCAAGGTCTCCCTTGGATAGGTTCTTATGGTATGTCTGGTTGTAATACATTGACAGCTTTTTCAGGGGGATCCCAGCAGAGTGTTGCTTTAGCATGTCCACTATATTTTCCAAAACATCCAAATTCTTGCAGTCCTGTTTAGCTTTTGTTGATGTTTCAGCTCCAGCCTGCTTGGCACGATGGTGTTTTTTGTGAAACACCAGTTTCCCCTCCACAATTAGATCTTCATTTACATGGGCAACCAGGCTAGCTAAGGAGTTGAAGCCCGGGGATAAAGTCAGGTTCCTGTGGTACGTCTGGCTGTAGAGTACGGTCAGCTTATTAAGGGGGATCCCAGCTGGGTGCTCCATCACAAGGTTCACTATATCATCCAGAACCTGCTCCATCTTGAGTTGAGCTATAAGGGGGAAAAAAGAGACCACCGTTAACAGACAAAGACTGCAAAGTTTACTAGTAGTCTGTGCTCTCAGTGATAAGCCAGATGCACACAATGAAAAAGAGGCAGGTAGTTTAGAAACAGTGGCACCATTACTGCAGCGAGCACTGACAAGTTTATTTTTCAGCTGTAAAACGTCAGGAGTCACTCATTAAGAATTCAAGTGGTTGCCCTCAGCTTGAAGATTTACAGTGTTTTCTACTCCACATTTTTACTGTTTCAGTTCATTCCACTCTCATCTGTGTTGTATAAAACATGCCAAAATATCAAATATCTTAATGCATCAATGCTTAAAAAGAACAAACAGTTGTACAACAACTTAAGATGACAATAAAGACATCTAGTAGATGTTGAAACTGATGTTGCAAGAACAAGATGTAACACTCTGTCTAAGCATTTGATTTGACAAATCCAATACTCGTACTGTAAATGCTCTTCTAGTCATTACTGACAAAAGGCAAAATCACAGTGTCACTTCCTTCATCTTCACCACACCAAACTGACGCTCTTTGCAACCAAATGCCAAAGCAGTATATTGATATGTCATGCATAAAAATAAATAATGTGGATTATTGTCCCTTCTTACAGAGGCACACCCAGTGAACAATTAGTGTTTGTTTATGGGTATAAAAAGTTGACAGCACGGCTGATTATGACTGCAGCTTCATAATATAAAATAATATAAATATATAATATAAAATAAATATACTGTATTTTTTTTATTTTGTTAAAACCATGGCATGAACATTACAGAAATAATCATAACTGTACCAAAACATTAAAACAAGTAGCCCTCCTGTGACACTTCCAACATATATAGAAGCACACATAGAGTCTACAGTACAAAGTTGCTTAGCAGAGATAGCATCCATCTTACCTATTCTTTCAAATGACAGGATCTGTGGTTCATCTCACTCAGACGTTCTCTGAGAATAAACCAGCAACTCTCCTATTTCAGCTTATAAACAGCCCTCCCTCCTCCCCTCTCTACGTCTGTGTTTCTTTCTGAGCAAACTATCAGAGAAATGAAACTGAAAGTTACCGGTGAACTAATTCAAGTCTATGGCCAACTGTGACCAAAAGCAGCCACACTCTCATGTTCCTGGAAATGAAAACACAGCTGGGGTTGCACTAGATCAACACAATGTCTGTCTTTCATGACCCACAATAAAACAATTTGACCGAGGCAGTAATTCAAGTCTGCCAACGCTGAAACGATATCTGCTGAGACACATGTTAGCGTAGGGGTGCACCTAATGATTATTTTCAAAATGGATTTGATTTACTCATAGAGGACTGCAGAAACTAGAAAATATTCACATTTCAGAGTTTTTTTCTCAACAAGTGTGAATTTGCAATAGTTGTGATCACGTACGCATATGAATCCATACATTCATCATTCACATCATTATGTGAATCCATTTAGAAGCAATAGGCCTTTTTGCTGCCCTCACACTGACATGCGTATTTTTTGCCAATTGGCATGGACACAAGGACACATCTTTACACACACTTGCAGTTGCAGTTGCTCTAGGATTGTATAATCAAGACTCAGGGGTCAGCAATAACAAAACAGAAGGGAAAACAAAACAGGAGAAGCATGAGGGGATGACATGACCGAGGAAGGGAGGGTAGAGAAACAGAGACTTTGAGTTTCACATTCCTGGCTTGCTACAGCTGATCCACCTCGACTGCTGTGTAGTCATGTGACTAAAAGCACCAGTCAGCGTGCCTCTTGTGAAAACAAATGTGTCTCTAAGGAAACGAAACGCACATAAAAAATGCAAATTTGGCACTGTGAACTCTTGGATGACTTTGTGCAAAGTGAGGTGTTGGCAGATCTACTTCCCACCTAACCAGATTGACTGACGGCAGCTGAGAAATGGAATGTATAGTTACCTCAATGCATACCATACTGTCCAACTTCCTTCTGTCTACTAGTGACAGTAAAACAGTTTGTATGGCACAGTCAGTGTATGGAGTATCACATGAAAGACACTGATAATTGTGATAATACAACCTGAAATGAAGAGACAACAGCCGGCAGACACGCTGCTATCCCTGCTCTGTAGTCCTAGTAACTATTTACCACGAATCACATTAGCATTGCACTGATATAGTAATGTGGAGCTCACAGTGAACAGAAGGAGGATCAAAAGACAGACAGACATTCCATGCTTTCTTCTTCCTTGCCACAATGCAACCAGTCCAGTTTAGTCAGATTAAGGCGCTTACTGTAATGACTAATGCAGTGGTTCATATATTCATATGATTTAATCATTAAGCTATCATAACACTAATTACATCAAATATAAAATATCACTATATCATTAACAATGTACACTTTCTTTCTCTACCACAGAGGCAACGCTATTTACCCCAACGGTCAAACACACCTAATTTGATTTAATTTCTACCCCTGGAGCTCTAATCATTTTCTTACAGTGTAACTCTTACATGTTGTCTGTTTCTTGTCGTGTCTTTTATTTGGATAACATTCGGGTGTGTCATGCTTGTTAAATTCTAGCAGATAGGAGGAGTAGGATGCAGATGTCAGGTGACCTCGCTCCCTTTTAACTTCAGTTACCGTAAAAGGGCTCCGGCTTATTTTTTTCAAACTTCTTCAGCAGATACTGACTTACTTATTTCCATTCATCAGATTTTGTGTGACTCTCTCTGGACTTACAAAAGACTTAATAACTTTATGTACTCCTCAAAACCGACCATAGTTTGATGTGTAAAATTGGTGGACCACTGTGCAACCTTTCCACTTGCAATATCCAAATACAGCAGATGGCAGTGGTGTTGCAAACTGCACTGCTTAGCTGCCATCACAGTAAATCAAATGTTAGAAATCTCGTAATGCGTGTAACTCCGGCTCACAGTCTCTGCAAACAGCTCTTATGCAACAAGGTAAAGTACTCTGCTCCAAGAACAACAAAGAAAGGTGTACAAGAAGTCAGTGAGAGCGGTGACAAGAGCTGTGTGCAGACTTCTGGTAACAACAAGCCAGTTACAACACACCACATTGGTTAGTTTGTGACTGTGGTCAGTGCATTATATTTTATATTCTCTCTCCTCAGTTTGGGCTGTAAGCAAATGATGATGATGGTGATGAGGACAAGCAAGAAGAGACATCAAACATTAGGTTCGGTAACTTGTTGAGCCTAAGTCACTGACAACCACACACTGAGGTTTCCCATCTACTGTGAATGCAGGTGATGATGTATATATAAACTGTACTTAGTGGTTATTATACAGCATTATGTATAAACTGCCATGCCAATGGACTACTTGCGCAACAGGAATTTTGTAATAACAGTAATGACAGCTCAGTTCCATTAAATGTCCAAGTAATAGTGATAGTGAACACAACAGCTGGACCTCCACTAAGTGGAACACAACTCACATTAGCTGTGAGTTTCATAGTTTTCCCAGCAAGGCCTGGCTCAAACAGTGACAGCGGCAGCAAGCAGTGGCACCTAACAGTCAATTAACTGCTTTACCCGGAGAACAGCTAGATCAAATCACTGTTTGTTTTATTTAGTGTACCTTTAAAGGAGAACAATTGTACCCCTTTCCACAAGTTCACACAGGTCCCAGGCACATTAATGACATGTCTGTGAAATCCTTTGGTCAGAATTCCTTACGGATGAAGCACAGCAGGTGGGAAATTAATGTTTTACTTATTAGTAAGTCATTCTTTTGTCTGATCTCTGTTAGCCACGTTACATTATTACAGACATTTGGCAGAGCAGACTATGTGCCTTTATGTCTAAGGGGAATAGAGCAGTAAGTTATTTTATGCATATTAGTAGTCTGTTGGATACAAATGAGGTGACTGGAGCTAGCTTTGCAGGCAGTGTCTGTCTGAAACCTCATAACGTGTATGTTTACCAGATATTGAGGCATAGATAATATGTACTTATTGACATGAACAACTTTTATAAATTGTTGCATTTTGTAACCTGTGTACTTGTTACTTGTTACACTTATCATGTTACATATCAAACACCGAAAGCACACAAAAACAGTTAATTTAGAGTTGACCTTTATTGTCATGATTCCTTCAAACATCACACAACTTTTTAAAACAAACTTCATTCAATATACTACCTGGTCAGCATTTAGGTTTCACAGAATTTCAAAAGAAAAGATGGACACATGTTATTAAATCATGTCACTGTGTAGTTTAGACTAACCATTATGTACACTTTGTTTTAGCTGTTACAGATAGTAGGCCTACAGGAGCTCTGTAAGCTGGTGTTGGGGATTTCTCATCCGGAGAATCAGGGTGGTACTGCTCAGCTGTGTGGTGTGACAGACAAGGAAGCTACACGGGGGCAGGCTGGTTCTTGATTGAACCTCAACACGAGGCCGGCTACAATCTCTTGCTTCCCTGGTCTTGCAAACTGGACTGCAGATCCTCAGGGATGAGGATCTTCAGCACCTTGTCCACGTATGGGCCAGAGTCTAGGAAAACCTTCTCAAAGATGGTCCAACATAATCTATACAACAATATAGGAGGGAGAAAATTGTTATACTTTGTGAAATTATCCAACTTACATAAGTTAAGCCCTGTTTTATGTTATTTTTCACTTGTATAATAAATGTTTGCACATTCTTTGACTTATTGCCAGTTTTAATAAAAGGTTGTAAAACTTAACAACGATTGGTTCTACTTTCACTGTCTTCGCTGTTGCTGTTATTGGGAAGTTCAATCTGAATAGTGGCTCACCAGCTGATGTTGTAGCTTAGAGATGCCCAGCACTTTCACTGAAGTGGAGGGCTGCCAGATAGAGTCTAGGGAAGAAAAAAAATAACACCAAAATATGAGAAATTTGATTGAGAGCACAAGCATAAACATACATTGTACTTATTCACCAAGTAACAGAGTTACCTTTATTTGCCACACACAAACTGTCCACACATATACATACATTGAGAGCAACATGTAAACAGAGTCAAATTCCTTGTGTGTACACACACCTGGCCAATAGAGTAATTCTGGAATTTACTACTTGTTAATTATTTCAGTCCAGAAGCCTGCATGAACAGGCAGCCTGACATGGCACTAAAACCGGACAATATCCAGGTGGAGCTCATGGACTAAACTGATGCTGTCCTTATTGTATTGTAGCTTTGTTTACTTTATGTACCCAGCTCCCTAAGACTGGACCTAGCTTCAGACTATGCTGTAAAATAGAGAAGGGTCTCTCTTTCTCTCAAACCGAGAGGGGGCACAGACAATAAAAGTGAGGGGGTGCTGTTAACAGAAAGGTGAATGAAAGAATAGTTATCTTCGTATCGCTAATGAAGGCTACGTTCAATACACAGCTGCATGTGAGACCGATGAGAGTAGAGGGTGACATATACACGTCTTTCTTTATCCCTGTAAAGCAGGAAGTGTTCGTCTTACAGACAGACATCCAACTAAAAAACTACTGCCGTTATGTTAGTGTGCATCACAGGCAGGTACAGCTGATACAAGACACTAGTTAGCATGACCTAACGCTAACTAGTCGTTTGGTACAGGCATTACTTGCTTGCTACTTGATCCACACCAATGTAACGCCAGTAGTTTAAGTTGAACGTCTGCCTGTAAGATAAACACTTTTTGTTCCTGCTCAGTTTACAGAGATTAAAAAAAGACTTGTATAACGGGGCGGTGGTGCTGCCTGTCTGCATGCAGCTGTGTGTGCTGTACATAATCCTAGCTAGCTGTTAGCGTTTGCTTGTGGTAATTGGGCAAAAGAAACACAAAGCACACTTACATTTCCACCATCTGTAGTTTTCCACGGACAGTTGATATTACTCCTCTGTTTTGTTCTGTGTTCATTGTATGTGTCCATTGTGAAACACAAAATGCGTTGCATCATACACGTTCAGGTCTTGTCAACACTGTGGGAACGTCTCCGGTAAAAGTAAACTTAATCCTCCGTTCTTCAGTCCTCTCAGGCTGGGGACAATATAGCTACTTGTGTTGCTCACTGCAGCCAGCAACAGAGTAACAACAATGCCTAGGTCTGAGCCTTGCCTAGCCATTCTTCTCCATGAAGCAGAAAATGTCAGAGCTTCACCTGAGTTTTGCGCTCACCTGTAGGGCGTGGTGGGTGGAGACTGGGTGTTGGCCTCAGCTGGACAGCTCAGGAAGGGGGTCTGGTCTACAAGTTTTGTACGTCACAACTGGAGCGGAATCTGACTGGCTTACCCAGAGACAAGCAGCAAGAGGTGGGTACGCAAAATGGACGCGGTTGTTGTTTTTAACACTGTGGGGATTTGTACGCACCCCAAATTCAAAAATATTAGTGTTAAAGAGCTGGAAAAGTGATTTTTGAATAATATGTCCCCTTTAACAGTTAATTTGTTCACTTTTGTCATAGTGCTTTATGGTGCTACATGACACTTGTTAGATTGTTCGAGACAACTACAACATTAGGTAACTGCATACTTGGACGCAACCATCAGTTATGTTGATCCCACCTCATGGCTTTATTTTGACTGTGTAACCTGTTACAACATATTAGTTAAGGTTGTAAGAACTACGACTGTTGGTAGTTGTTGATTTTGTTCAAATATGTCTAACAAACTGTATTTGTTAGTTGTTGCCAAAGCAACAGTAAACATTAAGTTATATAAGGGCTTTCTCTATAATAAAGTTATATTGTGAATATATACAAATATCATATACTGAATTTGAATACATTGTTTTAATAGTGACTTGCACAGGGTGTACCCAAGTGGCAACCTCTATGGCTGTAAAGTGAAACTATGTGGATGTGCCAAAAACTGCAGCTCCTCTTACGTCCACTTGAGACTGGCTACAGAACGAGTCAGTGTCCATAAGCCCCCGTGTTAAAATGTCCAACTTCACAGCAGAAATAAACATGTTTACAGCCTGGTACTGTTTTGGTCTGTATAGCTTATTTCCATGTTCATGACAACTGTTCAAATTATATTAAGGCTTAAAGTTATGCAGAATTAGCAGCGTGGCTGCTTGGCTTGACAGGTGGGTGCCGTTAAAGACGGCTAGTTTAAACAACCGGGCTTCATTCGACCAGACTCAGGTCCGCCGATGATCCATGTCTTTGTGGTTTTAGATGATCCTGGAGGCGGAAGAGGGCAGGACTGCCAACATGTTGGCAGCCAATGGTGCATATTTTGAGCTTCAAAACAGCACTTCAGAAACCTATGAGTGATGTCACACATGCACTGTCCATTCTTCATACTTTCAGTGGGTGTACCCACCTTCTTGCCCAATGCTGCACCCCCACAACCCTGACAAGGATAATCAGTTACAGAAATGTATGGTTAGATTTTCATAGATAGTCAACCAAAAGAAAAAAAGTTTAATTTGCAATACTATTGTATGCATTAAAATCTTTAGGTTCATTTATTGTTTTTTAAACTAGTCATAAGACATCAGAGACTGAGTTTTAGTCATCATCCCTAACAATTATTACTACTTACATATGCCTATTTTACATTTAGCTGACCTGATTTTATTATTTTGGGATAGTGTGTTTTAATACAATACTATCATTGTTTCCATATATTGTACACTGCAATAAGCCGTTGCACCCAAAAAATATCAGCAAAGGCACTGAGATCCAGCCCAATTACAGTTTTCCTTTATCATTTCAGAATAAAACCATCCTCCCTTTGCTTAAATTATGTATATCTTAAGTCTGATGCAATTAATGGAAGCAATAATAACAGCATTTGATTTATATCACAGTTTTTTTTTTTTGTTGTTTTTTATGTTTCAATGCTGAATAAAGGAACTATATCAATGTTATGCCCTCTAATCTTTTGAAAATCTTCGGACCCTAATCAGCAGACCACCTGGTATAGGGTCCGAAACCGACCGGTACATTTGTGGTGCAAAACAAGACATGCAGCTGTTACGAGGAGTATTTACAGTCTCTTCGTGGACAGTATTCAGTGTCTCTAATTCGTTTGCCGCCTCTCGTCCCTCACTGTACTCTGGCAGATACTGCAAACAAGCGGCAGCTCACCTCATGTGCCACTGCTGCTACCTGAGCTGTCAAAACGTCTGCCGTGCAACCGGTCCATATTACGCTGATATTATTTAAAAATGATAGGAGGGACAGGCGCGGTTTGAACAAATATAACAGCAAGGAAGGGAGAAAGACTGAAAGACGTCACAACAAGCCTGACACAGCGTCAAAACTAGACACCTGTCACACGGTAATGTAACTGTAATGTAACTTCTCTGGCACGTGCAACCACAGTCCCGTACAAGTAACGTTACGCCAACTAAAGTTAACCTAAGTTATGTGCCAGCGTCACTTTAACAGCAATAACCAAACTCTGTGATATAAATAACTCACTATAACAGCAGGTTAGATACGGCTGACCTGTTATTGTGCCAGACAATTCCCTTTAGTTAGCTGCAGTTGTCGGCTGTGCGTCTTCGCCTTCTTTCGCCATCTTCAGTAAATTACCATGGCAATAGTGGGGCCGTTTACTTTAGCTAGCAGCTATCCTGGCTAACGTTAGCAAATAATACCAGATGTATTATGACATAGCTTTCAATTAATTGTGTTAGTCGATAAATAACGAGCATTAAAATGGCCGGGGTCACGGTATGGGTGGTTCGGAAGATTTACATTGTTGCAATTAAGTGCCATATGGCACGAAATTAAGAAGCGAAACTCAATAGATTTTTATATTGTTTGCCACGGCTAGCGGCTAGCAAGCTAACGTTATGGTGCATTCATGTTCCGCGAAAAAGATAGTAAATACGAAGCTCTCCTCTAGAAACACGTTCACGTGCAAAATCGCTCCTAATATCATTTACTTTAGTACGTACTTTATGTTCGTCATCACTCTCTGTTGGTATATGCTTCTTGAGAGTTAGTTGTTCTGTGTTGCCATCTATTTTGTGCGTGATTGTTTTAATAATAGTGCTAGAAATCTGCAATGTCCTTGATAAGGGATATTTTTCATTCAACCACTATCGCCCATTATAACTTATTGGCTTTAGTGTGAAACAACTGATCGGTTACACACAAACAGACAACTAAACAATCACGTTGACAGGCTTCAGAGCGGTCCTACTGAAGATAAATGTTTAGCTGACGTTGACTGGATGTTAGACGGACTTTCTTACTGTAGCGTGAACGCAGCCATGTGTCAAAACGTGATATCAATATTGGAGGTGCATCATAACATAATAATAATTCATAGAGACTAGTGTCAATTTCTCCCGTGCTTATATACATATACGTATACTTCATTGTGTCTTTGTAAACAGCATCAAAGCACTCCACTTCTGCTGCTGTTTTTACACTAAGTAGTAGCAGAAATTTACTGAAAGTTCTCAACATCTGATGGATGGATTGCCCTGAAATGTGGTACAGATATTCATGGTTCCCTGAAGATGAATCCCTCTGACACTTCCTCTAGTGCCACTATGAGTTTGACGTTTTTAGCCAAAAAACAAACAAAACAAAAACTGTTGTAGCCTTACTAAGAAAAATTCTATGGCATTCTCTTCATACTTTTAATGGTAATCACTGTTTAATCATCAACACTAAGTAATATTCTGTAGAAATCTAGAGGAGTAACAGGAGATCTACATATTATGACACATTTTGACATGAAAAATACTAAAATCTCTGTGTCTTACTCGTGTAATGAACCTGTAGGTGACCCCTGACCCCAATTTTGATATGCCAATCAGTCCCATCAGGCTCAGTTGTACATTAATGCTAATCATCAAATGTGGAAAAAATAAACAGAGCAGACATGATAACAGACACACAATCCTCAATTTCCATATATTTATATGTGTTGCCTATCTTATTTATATAGTACATTCATATTTATTCATTCAGTAACACTTCTTCTATACCCTGTATTTACTTGTCACCTTTGAACACAGTCATTTTTTTTTGTCATTTTTACAGTGTATAGCGCAATTATGATGTATATACTTAGATAGTACACATATACATATTTTGTTATATTTTATTGATATCACTCCAGTTTTACTTAAAAATTGTTTTATTGTATTCTTTTTCTTTAAGTTATTTTTTTATCTTCTATGTTCAGCGCTGTTATTGTAACTGGTGCTCTGACCTCTAGTGCTCGTCCAACACAATTCATTGTAACATGTATCATTGTAGCTGGAGCATTCCTGTGTCCTCTCCTCCCTGTCTTTATGCAGCTATGCTGCCACTTAGCAACTCTGACACCTTCTGGTGATGTGGTAATACAGCAGACCAAAGTACATCCATAACTGAGGCTGCTCAATAGATGGAAAATAAGATCATTACAATTTCACAATAACTATTGTACCCCAAGGTGCTGCAGCATTGAATTGTTTTAGTTATGAATATATCTTTTGGATATTCCTCAAAATACAGCTCCAGATGAATGTGCTTAAGAACAACAGATGCTGCAAAAATAAGGCTAGGAGATCCCAAACACCTTGATAACGGCATTTTCTCTCTGCCGTGATCAGGAAGAGGATTCCAGAACTGTTGTTGTTCAATCAACACACCGCTTCTGCCAAATATTACTTTCATAACATAAATATGCACTTTGTTTGTTTGTGTCATATTTTATTTTGGAGGGACAAGACGGCCATTTGTAATTTAACAATACAAGAAATGCAATTAATAAATATTTAGATTTTTTATTTTTTTAAAGGTCCAGTGTGTCAGATTTAGGGTGCCTCAATTTCAGAATATTACAGAAATGGAATAAAATTTTCTACTCTCTTTTCTTCTACTATGTTTTTATTGGTGTATAAAGACTTGAAAACAAATCATTATATTTTTTTTACTCTTTTATATCTACATTTCCTCTTCTATTGAGTGTGCAGTGTTGAATGATCATATTTCTAAAGTAGCCCAGGAAAGAAAAAACAAACATTGGCTCTAAACAGGGTCTTCTGTATTCTTCATGCATTTCACACCCATCGTCTCTCATCATAGAGCGGGTGAGACGAGACGGTTGCAATCAGCTACTACATCACTACATTCCATTAAATTCTACACAGTGGGCTTTTCATGTCATCACTAAGTAACTTACATTTGATGTAAGAACACTAACCTCATAGAGAAAAATACAAGGCAAAGTGAGTGAACCAATGGCTGCAATAGCAGCCAAGTAAAACTTGACGGTGGAAAAAGCAAACGGGTGGTCAAATATCGGTCTGTAATTGGCTAAAACCTCTGGATCCAGAGTGGGCCTTTTGAGAAGAGCTTTAATTACAGCTAATTTTAAGGACTGTAGTAAAAATACTGATAATAAAGACAGTCATAGCCTATAAAGAAGTGGTAACTACAGGTAAAATATCCTTGAGCAGCCTGGTAGGGATGGGGTCTGAAAGACAGGTTGAAGAAGTCCTTGAGCCGCCTATTACAGCGGCCTATTATATATCAGGTTTTACAGATGTTTCCAAACTCCAGCCTCTGACAGAAGCCAATTGAATCTAACAAAGAGATAAATGCAGTACTAAGGCTATTCTTATGAATGTCGACATAAATATTGAAATCACCTACAATGATTACTTTATCTGTTTAAATGACGAAGCCTGATGAAAACTCTGCAAATTCTGAATAAGCACCAGGAGCATTTAGTTTTTTAGTTAAAATCCTCTTCTGTTCATTTCATCTTTAAATAATGTAGGTAATAATAATAGTGTGGCGACCCGGAGTAATGGAGCTACGAAGCAACTGGTTTCGCTGGACTTTATTCCTCAGCTGGAATACAGGCTACTGTGGGCCGTAGCCGATGCCAAAACAATAAAACAAGCAAGCAAACAGGCATATAACGTTATCACATTAGCTCTCTCAGGGCTTTCTCCAAAACACACACACACCCCTGGGACACCATCTCTGATCTGTAAAATCTTTATTCTATTTGTGAAAATGCAATAAAGACACATTATACCTTTTTTTTTTAGGATGTAGACCACATTGGACAAGGTCCAGATCAAAAACCACTGTATCTAGACTTCTCAAATCGGGACTGGATTGATGTACAGACCCTGAAGATTCATAAAAACACAGTCTCAGATTTGTGAAACCTTTATTCTATTAGTGAAAAGGCAATAAAGACATTTCATCGTTTTTTCAGCATATAGACCTCATTAGATCAGGTCCAGATCAAAAAAACCACTGTACCTAGACTTCTCAAATTGGAACTGGATTAATCTACAGACCTTGGAAATTCATAAAAAATCAGTCTCTGATTTGTGAAACCTTTATTGAAAATAAAGGGACAAAAACAGGACATTTCCATTTTTTGAACATTTTTTCTTTCATGTCAAACCCTGTCACGCCATCTCATTTCGAATGGACATGAAAATGTCTTTTTCTCACTACAAAACAGTAAAAAAGTAAAAAGGTTATGTTTATCTCTTGAGAAACATTAAACACATCTTCATCGATTGTTCAATTGGGAAACATCCTATAAAAACCATGATTTGCACTTACCTTTCCTCCATCTGGCCATGGTCCACTTTTGCCACAGCTTCTGTCATCGTCACTTTGCAGACCTCTTCCGTAGCCTTTATTGTTGTACTTTTATAGGATGTTTCCCAATTGAACAATCAGTGAAGATGTGTTTAATGTTTCTTAAGATATAAACATAACCTTTTTTACTTTTGGCGAGACAGGGTTTGACATGAAAGAAAAGATGTTCAAAAAATGGAAATGTCCCTTTTTCGTCCCTTATTTTCAATAAAGGTTTCACAAATCAGAGACTGTGTTTTTATGAATCTTCAAGGTCTGTAGATTAATCCAGTCCAGATTTGAGAGGTCTAGGCACAGTGGTTCTGGATCTGGACCTGGTCCAAAGTGGCCCTGTGGTCAGCTCATCAGCCTGTGGTTCAGCATCAAATTGTGAAAGCTAACGGTAAAACACAGCAGTGTGTGGCTGTTTTAGTGATACATAGAAAATACAAGGGCCTGCGCTTGCTTAGGGCCACAACTGCTGGGGGTGGGGTGGAGGGGCACACATATGACTGATATTGCCCACTCCTCACTTTTTACGTGTGAAGTTGACTGGCTCATTTTGAGACACGGTTTGTCAAGTTCTTTTTCTAACTTCGCTCGGTGTTTCACTATGGGAATTGCTTCTGGCGAGACCATTACGTAAGCTCCAATGACACAACGTCTGTCTCTGACAGACAGGTCGACGTGTAGGGAAGGCCCCGCCCCCTCTATATACCACGGTCGACCACCCCCTCTGGGCCATTCTCGCTTTCTTCCTCAGCGGAATTACGAGAGCTCCCTCAGTTCATCTGGTTGTCAGGTTGGTTCCTAGCTTAACTGCTATCAAACGTCCCCTTAAGGGAAACGTTGCCTAGTGCGGCACCGACAGACTCTGGACTGTGCTGATGGTTATTTCAGTGGGATTGTGACCGCATTGTGGCGAGCTTCCCGGCGGGTCACCAGGTGCTCAACCACCGGGTGCCCTGCTAGCTTCGGGCTACGTTCACTCGAGCTCGGGCTAGGTGCTCACATTAGCTTGTGTGCCACCATCATTTGGAGCATAGTTAACTCGTAACGGCGAACTATTCTCCACACGACAGGTTATAGTTAGGCTCACACCAACTATATACCCCAATAAAAATTTTAAACTAGGTTCACACCTAGTACCACATTTCTCCCCCGACTGGCATGTCTGTCCCCGCAGCCCCCCGTCATAGGAGCCGGCCAGACGGAGTGGAAGGGCTCTTCCCACCGTTGCCCCACGTCATGTGGAGCAATGATTTCGGGCAGAGACCCCCACGCTATGTGTATCGTGTGCATGGGAGCTAAGCACGCTCAGGCGGCGCTAGCGGACCCACAGGTTTGCGCACATTGCTGCACCATGCCGATGAAGGTCCTGGAGAGGAGATTGAGAGTGGCTGTGACAGGTACTGACGGCAGGGACCCGTCCCTCGTCGCTTCAGATACCGCTCAGGAGATCCACACTGCCCATCAGCCGCAAGCCCCGAGGGACTGGGTGGACTTGATGGAGGAGGTTGTTAGAAGATGTCTTCAGAGGGGAGGGAGACGACGATGCAGACGGTGAGACCGGTTCTGACATCCTTGAATTGGATGACATGGAGGAAGGAGAGGAGGACTCTACCTTCCCCACGCAATCCAGACCCCCTAGCTCAATCGAAGCAGCCGCTCCGGTGGATAACAACCTGTAAAAGGTTTGCAAACGAGCCGCGGCTAAACTGAATATTCCCTGGCCGGCGGCTCAGGACACGGAGGGGACGACGAGGGACCTTTACGACGGTAAAAGGCTCCCTCCGACCCGCCCTCCGGCCAAGCAGCTGCTCCCAGCGGTCCCGGCCTGCATGACCGAGATGAGTCCGTTTTGGTCGAGCCCGTTCAAGAGCAAGGTAACCACACAGGGCTACTCCAAGCTAGAAGTGCATGGCATGGCGGAGCTGGGGCTGGCCAAACCCCCGGCTGTGGAGCCTTCACTGGCCTACCACCTCCATACTCCATTCGAGCCGCCGATCCATCTCAGTGTCTTCGCACATCTCCCTGCCCAGTAAAACGGAGCGTACAGCAGCAGGTGTCTATCAGTGTATGTACAAAATGCTGTGCATCGGTCTGCTCACTAAACGCCGTCACACTGTTGTCAGCTTATCAAGCGGAGATTTTGGAGGAGATGGGCAGCCAGTTGGATCCGGGGGTCCCGAACCCGGCGCTGTGGGACGAAATCTGTGTGGTGAACGACCTCCATCCTCCGCGCTCCCCCGCAGAGCTATGCAGGGCTGTGGGCGCGTCATGGGCCGGGCAGTCGCAGGACAAAGAGCTCTGTTGCTCTCCTGTCAGGGCTGGGTGGCAACAAAACGCGGAGGTCATGGACCCGCATACGACCCCACCAAAGGTCTTTTTTGGCCCAGCTCGGGAGAAAATGCGTGAAACCAGCACACAGAGAAAGCAGAGGGTGAGGCATTCGAGCTGTGTTTGCCTCAAAAGCAGATCCCGCGGCCCCCCCCCCGCACCGGATCCGGGAGGAAACAGGGGGGCGCGAGACCGGCTCCCAGACCGGGTGCCGGTCACGGCGACCATCAGCCAAGGCGGGCAATAACAAGCCCTGGGCAAGCATCTTTCGCTGCAGTGGCGGCGAAACGCCACTCTCCCCCAACCCCGAGGGATGGGAAGAAGTGGTCTGCCTAACGCAGCCATGCCCCTCACTCCTGTTCCTCCTCCGGCAAAGAGGAGAAGAGAGGAGTTCAGAGCAGCGGCTCTGGTTCGGGTTTCTGGAGCCAGCAGCCACGGTCCCTCCCCGCTAGTTTCAGAAAGGCAGGGAGAGAACTGACTGTCATGTTCGAACAAGTGTCACCAACACCTGTTGTTCACTACAGCCAAGAGCTGTCCCCCTGGGTGTCACAAACACTCATTTTCATGTTCCCATGTTCAAAGAAATAAAGGTGACAGCCCCGCAGCCAGGCTAAGAGCCGAAGGTGGGGTGTCCTACACAAAAAAGCTGCACGGGTGTTACAGGACGAAATCGATTCTCTTTTAATCAAAAGGCGATCAAGTGGTCCCCATCGAAGGAGAGTCAGCGGGGTTTTACTCCCGTTACTTCCTCATTCCAAAGAAAGGGGGACCTGCGTCCCATTCTGGATCTGCGTGTGTTAAACAGCACTGAGAAATACAACGTTCAGAATGTTAACAATAAAAGTGTTGTGTCAGTCTATCCGTCCCGGCGACTGGTTTGCAACAATCGATCTGGCAGATACATATTTTCACATTGAGATTTTTTCCGGCACACAGGAAATTCCTCTAGGTTTGCGCGGGGCATAGCCACAATACCGAGTGCGCCCGTTTGGTCCTCGCTGGCTCCACGGGTTTACAGCAAATGTGTGAAGCAGCACTGTCTCCGTTAAGGAGCAGAGGTATCAGAATATTTTCGTACATAGACGATTATCTGATATGCTCTCATTCACAGGAGCAGGCACTCAGGGATGTGGAGACTGGACGTCTCACCTCAGCGGCCTGGATTTCAGAATAAACTGGACAAACAAAAGCCGGGTGCTTCCCGCACAATGCATCTCCTATCTGGGTGTCAGTATAGACTCCCTCAGATATCATGCCATGCTATCGGAGGAGAGGCTACAGTCGTTCATTCAGTGTCTGGCCCGGTTATACAACGGGGACAGCGGTGCAGTTCAGACTGTGTCTACGGCTGCTGGGGCTAATGACATCTGTCATTTCAGTAGTGAGGTTGGGCCTCCTGCTGATGAGGGATGTGCAAAGATGGGTGGCATTGTTAAGACTGTGTCCCCGCCGTCACCTCTCTCGCTCGGTGACAGTTTCACCAGACTGCACGGCAGAGAGAGAAATCCAGCGATTTTCTCTCAGGGTGTCAGCCTGGGGACGGTGGCGTCAAGGGCTGTCATAACAACGGACGCGTCCATGACAGGTTGTTGGGGAGCGACATTCAAGGGCAGAGCAGTGAATGGCACCTGGTCAGCGGAGCTGGCTCAGGCGCATATAAACTACCTCGAGTTGATGGCAGTGTTTTTGGCCTTGAAACATTTTCTCCCTCACCTGAGAGGGCAGCATGTGCTGGTGAAATCCGACAACTCCACGGTGGTGGCATACGTGAACCGTCAGGGAGGCACGTGCTCTTCACGGCTTCACAAACTGGCACAGAAAATAATTCTGTGGAGCGTCTCTCTCTCGGCTCGGGTCGCTGCAGGGGAGCACGTAGCGGGAGGCTGAACAGGGGTGCAGACTCATGTCAAGAGGAAACCCTCTTTTCGGGGAATGGAAACTCCATCCCCAGGTGGTGAGCCAGCGGTGGCAGAGATACGGCGCCGGGCTGCCGTAGATCTGTTCGCCTTGGCGAGAAAACGCGCATTGTCAGCTGTATTTCTCATTAACGGAGGAGGATGGCGCCGTAGGTTGTGGATGCGTTGGCGCACCCATGGCCAAACGTCTTGCTGTACGCATTTCCTCTCTCAGTCTGATCTCCCCCACACCTGACCAGAGTGAGAGCTCAGGGCCTGTCGCGGATTTTGATATCCCCACGGTGGCCGTCAAAACACTGGATAGCGAGATAGTTCAGTTACTATCAGGCCAACCTTGGCCCCTGCCGCTGCGCAGGGACCTCTTGTCAGGCAGGGGTGGATATTTACCCCCCCATCCAGAGCAGGTGGCTCTCTGGGCCTGGCCCGTTAGAGTTAAATTTGGGGCCGAACAGACAGACAAATGGGAAACCACAGGCACACTGTGGGTCTGAAACGTACACTACGGGTCCACACTTTATTTTATCATGAGGTTGGCTCGTAGAGCGGCAAACATTGTCCTTGTCACGTAACAGGTCAACGCTTCTTCAAAGTGCAGCTGTCGAGAGCTGAGGGGAATGTGGTAAAACATCAAGCAGAGCAGTCACCAATTGTGGTCTGGTTTAGTGTTGGTTTCTGGTACCACACAGTGATCCCCCGGCAATGTGGAGGACCTTCAGTAAGAAAAACCCCCCCCTAAAAACAATTATAAAACGTACTCCAATGTGTGTCGTTCACTTTGATTTAATTCAACACAGAGTACATAAAGCGGTTAAGATTGAACTTCAGCAGACAACGGTAATACATACAAGGAGCTCTACAAGAGTAGTTACACAGAGAATACCAAGTGTACAAGATATTTATTCGAATACATCCGCATTCATTTTCCCTACCATCAGACATTTTCCATCTACAATCATTTACAATAGAACAATAAACGTTATCTATTATACTATGTTTTGTTAATAAATATAGTATAGGGTGTGTCCAGCAGTCCGGTGGGACATTTTCCCAGGCTTGTCAATGACACATAGTTTTATGAAACGTTTAGCTTCTAAATCCAATGCTAGTGAGCTTAAGCTGTTCATGTATGTTAACAATGCCCAGTATACACAGTGAGAGGGGATCGCTTCATATGTCAAGTATAGCTACATATACAGTCGTGAACCAGAAAACGTAGCTTAGCAACAGTTCATCCCATCAAGTTGTGACATACAAACCCTATTTGGTTTAAGAGTGTATTTTTGATGACCACACGGCACCTACAGCCTGATGCCAAACATCTTTTGCGAATTCTGAATTTTTGAACAGTGACTATGTAAAAAATAGTGAAAGAATACAAAAAGCTGAAAGAAACGTGAGAAAGTCTCAATGTTTGTAAATAATTGAGTTTCAGTGGAATGAGTTTGAATCGGTTTTCTAGTACACTTCATTTGTAACTAAAGCTTCAAGAAAGTTGAGGTTTGTTTTAAAACCCCCCCCCCCCCCCCCCCACCGGTTTGTTGGGAGTGTGGTTGTGGGGTTGTGTGTGTTTGTGGTGTTTGGGTTGGTTTTGGTTGGGGGGTGGTGTTTGGTGGTGTTGTGTTTTGGGTGGTTGGGGGTGGTGGTGTGGTTGTGGGGGTTGGTTTTTGGGTTGGGTTTTTAGGGGGTGTTGGTTGGTTTGTTGTGTTGGTGGTGGTTTGGTGGTGGTGGTGTGTTGTTGTTTGTTGGGGGGGTTGTTTGGTTTGTTGGTTTGTTTGTTGTGTTAACCAACAAACAACACGAAACATCCACAAACCAACAAAAACCAAACAAAAACAAAAACACCCCAACAACAAAAAAAACACCACCACAAACCAACCACAAACAACCAAACCCCCAAAAAAAAAAAAACACAAAAACAAAACAACTACCAAACGACAAGAAAACACAACACACAACAACAAGAAACCACAACCAAAACAACACAACAAGCAAAACAAACCAAACCCAAAAAACACCACACCCAAACACACAACACGAACCCCAACAAAAACCAACCACAAAAAAAAAAAAAAAAAAAAAAAAGAAAAAAAAAAAAAAAAAAAAAAAACAGAAAAAAAAAAAAAAAAAAAAAAAAAAAAAAAAACACACCCCCCCCCCCCCCCCCAACAAAACACACCACCCCCCAAAAAAAAAAAAAAAAAATTTTTTTTGGTGTTGTTTGTGGTTGTTTTTTGGTTTGGTTGGTGGGGTGTTTTTTTGGGTTGGTGTTGGGTGGGGTTGTGGGGTGGGGGTTTTGTTGGGGGGGGTTTTGTTTGTTTGTTTGTAGGTTAACAAAAAAAAAAAAAAAAAAAAAAAAAAAAAAAAAAAAAAAAAAAAAAAAAAAAAAAAAAAAAAAAAAGAAAAAAAAAAAAAAAAAAAACAAAAAAAAAAAAAAAAAAAAAAAAAAAAAAAAAAAAAAAAAAAATTTGTGGTTTGTTTTTTGTGTGGGTGTGTGTTGGGTGTGTTGTGGGGTGTTGTTTTAAAAAAAAAAAAAAAAAAAAAAAAAAAAAAAAAAAAAATTTGTGTGTTGTGTGGGTGTTGTTGTTTTTGGGTTTGGTTGTTTGGGGTTTGTTTTTTGGTTTGTGTGAAAAAAAAAAAAAAAAAAAAAGGGTGGTTGTTTTGGTGTTTTGTTGTTTTGGTGGTGTTGTTTTTTGGGGTGGTTGGTGTGAAGAGTGAAGGTCAAAATACCTCAACTTACCCACACCACCCCCCCGAGAAAGTTCCAATCCACCACACCATCCACCCATACCCCCATCCCCCCACTTAAAACACATCAGTATTGAGCTGAATGTATGAATAAGTAGATACGTGTTGATAATACATGAAACACAGAAATATGTACATTTGGCACATTCTGTCAATGAGGAAATATTCCTGGAAAACCTGGAATATTTTGAGTGAAAGGTACAAATGAGAAAACCTTGATCCCTAATTGAACTGAAGATTTTGAAATTTGAATGATGCTTCTACTCAATGTGAAGAGTTAACTCATGCTTTCAGCATTCACACCTAATATATATATTTATAAACCGGACAGTATCACTGTACTGAGTGTTACCTTGTGAGGAGTCTTTCTCGTGTGCTTTACAGTGCTGTATGTTACTTCCTCTTCAGGCTGTGATGAAGGAGCAAACCAAATGTCAGAGGAGTGAAAAGTGTCTTTCATTTTCTACCATCATACATTTTCATCCATACATCATTTACAATAGAACAATAAAAGTTATTCATATTATTACTGTTTGTTGAAATAGTCAATAGGAAAAATGATTGACTTTTAAAAGGATAAAAAAAAAGTTTCAGTTGGATAATTCACTAAACTAAATATATTTGTGAAAGCAGACATGCTCAGTTAGATTTCTGTCTGTTTGGTTACTAAATTCTCATAATAAATATACGCAGTGATATTACTTATTAAGGTGCATTTTATCTAACACAAATATGTAAGTGGCACAGTATAATCAACAGCTAAATTATTACAGTATTGTAGAAACCTGGGCCGGCCCTAAAGGCACTTCACCTGCTGACATGTTGACAGCCAAATGAAGATAATAAGCAGAGGTCGTTGATCAATAAGAGTGAGGACAAATATCAAAACATGGTGGCTTATTCAACACAGGACAATTTAACATACATAATATTTTCATGAGGGAGGGGCTTTGAGGCTTCCCTTTATTTGACTTCAAATTTGTTACACTTATGTTATAATCCAAGATTTCAGCACTGAGGAACAATCAGGCTACATTCATGATTTTATTGAGAATCATTCTAAAGTTTCAGGATGTGCCGTAACCATAGTACTCACAGTGCCAGAGAGGGAGAAACGCTGTGCTGCTGCCAAGAAGAGCCGCAGAATGAAGAAGTTTTTGTCAGACAGGTTGACGTGTAGGGAAGGCCCCGCCCCCTCTAATACCATGGTCAACCGCCCAGTCCGGGCCATTCTTATCGGTTTCTTCCTCTACAATGCAAGGAGGGAATTGTTTGGTGAAACACCCACTCTGTTTACAAAGAACCAGGGATTACGTTAAGTAACCCAACGTTCTTTTTCTAACTTCGCTCGGTGTTTCACTATAGTAGATATAGATCACTCCCGGTATGCATAATCTCCCGAAGTCATCTGGCTCCTGACTGGAATGACATCAACCAGTTTCTGAAGCACCAGACTCGAGCACTGCGTGAGCTAGGGATGGACCTGAGACATCCAGCCTATAGAATCTCACGAAAGTGTGCGGAGAAGCCCAACTCGCCGCCGCACAAATGTCCTCCACCCTAACTCCTTTAAACAATATGTCTGGCCTCACATCACTCCTCAAACACTCGCCACTTATAACTGTATAATGAGCGAGTGGATGAAGCCCTCGCACACTGAAATGCGATCACGTTCTGAGGCAATCCAGCAGTGTCCCGCCAGGCCCCAAATTAACCTCTAACGGGCCAGGCCCAGAGAGCCACCTGCTCTGGATGGGGGTGGTAAATATCCACCCCTGCCTGAGACAAGAGGTCCCTGCGCAGCGGCAGGGGCCAAGGTTGGCCTGATAGTAACTGAACTATCTCCGCTATCCAGTGTTTGGACGGCCACCGTGGGGATATCAAAATCAGCGACAGGCCCTGAGCTCTCACTCTGGTCAGTGTGGGTGGGAGATCAGACGAGGGAGGAAATGCGTACAGCAAGACGTTTGGCATGGGTGCGCCAACGCATCCACACCTAACGGCGCATCCTCCTCCGTTAATGAGAAATACACGACAATGCGCGTTTTCTCGCAAGGCGAACAGTCTACGGCAGCCCGGCCGTATCTCTGCCACAGCTGGCTCACCAACCTGGGATGGAGTTTCCATTCCCCGAAAAAAGAGGTTTCCTTTGACATGAGATCTGCACCCGTTCAGCACTCCCGCTACGTGCGTCCCCTGCAGCGACCCGAGCCGAGAGACGCTCACAGAATTATTTTCGTGCCAGTTTGTGAAGCCGAAGAGCAGTGCCCTCCTGACGGTTCACGTATGCCACCCACCGTGGAGTTGTCGGATTTCACAGCCACATGCTGCCCTCTCAGGTGAGGGAGAAAATGTTTCAAGGCCAGAAACACTGCCATCAAACTCGAGATAGTTATATGCGCCTGAGCCAGCTCCGCTGACCAGGTGCCATTCACTGCTCTGCCCTGAATGTCGCTCCCCAACCTGTCATGGACGCGTCCGTTGTTATGACAGCCCTTGACGCCACGTCCCCAGGCTGACACCCTGAGAGAAATTCGTGGATTTCTCTCTCTGCCGTGCACGTCTGGTGAAACGTACGTCAACGAGCGAGAGAGGTGACGGCGGGGGACACAGTCTTAACAATGCCACCCATCTTTGCCACTCCCTCCTCCGCAGGGGAGGCCCAACCTCACTACTGAAATGACAGATGTCATTAGCCCCAGCAGCCGTAGACACAGTCTGAACTGCACCGCTGTCCCCGGTTGAAACCGGGCCAGACACTGAATGAACGACTGTAGCCCTCTCCCGATAGCATGGCATGATATCTGATGGGGAGTCTATACGACACCCAGATAGGAGATGCATTGTGCGGGAAAGCACCCGGCTTTTTGGCCACAGTTTATTCTGAAATCCAGGCCGCTGAGGTGAGACGTCACAGTCTCCACATCCCTGAGTGCTGCTCCCTGTGAATGAGAGCATATCAGATAATCGTCTATGTACGAAAATATTCTGATACCTCGCCTCCTTACGGAGACAGTGCTGCTTCCACAATTTGCGTGTAACCCGTGGGAGCCAGCGAGAGACCCAACGGGCGCACTCGGTATTTGTAGGCTATGCCCCGCCGCAACCTAGAGAATTTCCTGTGTGCCTGGAAAAAATCTCAATGTGAAAATATGTATCTGCAGTCGATTGTTGCAAACCAGTCGCCGGGACGGATAGACTGACACAACACGTTTATTGTTAACATTCTGAACGTGTATTCTCAGATGACTGTTTAAACACACGCAGATCCAGAATGGGACGCAGTGATCCCCCTTTCTTTGGAATGAGGACGATAGTAACGGGAGTAAAACCCCTGCTGACTCTCCTCGATGGGGACCACTCTGATCGCTCTTTTGATTAAAAGAGAATCGATTTCGTCCTGTAACACCCGTGCAGCTTTTTTGTGTAGGACACCCCACCTTCGGCTCTTAGCCTGGCTGCGGGGCTGTCACCTTTATTTCTTTGAACATGGGAACATGAATGAGTGTTTGGTGACACCCAGGGGGACAGCTCTTGGCTGTGTGAACAACAGGTGCTTGGTGACACTTGTCGAACATGACAGTCAGTCTCTCTCCCTGCCTTTCTGACTACGGGGAGGGACCGTGGCTGCTGGCTCCAGAAACCCGAACCAAGCCGCTGCTCTGAACTCCTCTCTTCTCCTCTTTGCCGGAGGAGGAACAGGAGGATGAGGGGCATGGCTGCCGTTAGGCAGACCACTTCTTCCCATCCCTCTGGGGTTGGGGAGAGTGGCGTTTCGCCGCCACTGCAGCGAAAGAGTGCTTGCCCCAGGGCTTTTTATTGCCCGCTCTTGGCTGATGGTCGCCGTGACCGGCACCCGTCTGGGAGCCGGTCTCGCGCCCCCCTGTCTTCCTCCGGATCCGGTGCGGGGTGGGGGCCGCGGGATCTGCTTTTGAGGCAAACACAGCTCGAATGCCTCACCCTCCTGCTTTCTCTGTGTGCTGGTTTCAACGCCTTTTCTCCGAGCTGGGCCAAAAAGACCTTTGGTGGGGTCTGATGCGGCGTCCATGACTCCGCGGTTTGTGTGCCACCCGCCCTGACAGGGAGAGCAACAGAGCTCTTTGTCCTGCGACTGCCAGGCCCATGACGCGCCCACAGCCCTGCATAGCTCTGCGGGAGGAGCGCAGGAGGAGTCGTTCACACCACAGATTTCGTTCCCACAGCGCCGGGTTCGGGACACCCCGGATCCACTGGCTGCCCATCTCCTCAAAATCTCCGCTTGATAAGCTGACAACAGTGTGACGGCGTTTAGTGAGCAGACCGACTGCACAGCATATTTGTACATACACTGATAGACACCTGCTGCTGTACGCTCCGTTTACTGGGCAGGGAGATGTGCGAAGACACTGAGATGGTATCGCGGCTCGAATGGAGGGTAGGCCAGTGAAGGCTCCACAGCCGGGGTTTGGCCAGCCCCAGCTCCGCCATGCCATGCACTTCTAGCTTGGAGTAGCCCTGTGTGGTTACCTTGCTCTTAACGGGTCGACCAAAACGGACTCATCTCGGTCATGCAGAGCCGGGAACCCGCTGGGAGCAGGCTGCTTGGCCGGAGGGCGGGTCGGAGGGGAGCCTTTTACCGTCGTAAAGTCCCCGTCGGCCCCTCCGTAGTCCTGAGCCGCCGGCCAGGGAATATTCCAGTTTAGCCGCGCTCGTTTGCCAAACCCTTTACAGGTGTTATCCAACGGAGCGGCTGCTTCGATTGAGCTAGGGGGTCTTGGAATTGCGTGGGGAAGGTAGAGTCTCCTCTCCTTCCTCCATGTCATCCAATTCAGGATGTGAACAGAACCGGTCTCACCGTCTGCATCGTCGTCTCCCTCCCCTCTGAAGACATCTTCTAACAACCTCCTCATCAAGTCCACCAGTCCCTCGCTGGGCTTGCGGCTGATGGGAGTGTGTGGATCTCTGAGCGGTATCTGAAGCGACGAGGGACGGGTCCTGCCGTCAGTACCTGTCACAGCCAACTCTCAATCTCCTCTCCAGGACTTCATCGGCATGTGCAGCAATGTGCGCAACCTGTGGGTCCGCTAGCGCCGCCCTGAGCGTGCTTAGCTCCATGCACACGATACACATAGCGTGGGGGTCTCTGCCCGAAATCATTGCTCCACATGACGTGGGGCAACGGTGGGAAGAGCCCTTCCACTCCGTCTGGCCGGCTTCCTATGACGGGGGCTGCGGGGACAGACATGCCAGTCGGGGGAGAAATGTGGTACTCAGGTGTGAACCTAGTTCAAATTTTATTGGGGTATTAGTTGGTGTGAGCCTAACTATAACCTGTCGTGTGGGAGAATAGTTCGCCGTTACGAGTTAACTATGCTCCAATGATGGTGGCACACAAGCTATGTGACACCTAGCCCGGAGCTCGAGTGAACGTAGCCCGAAGCCTAGCAGGGCACCCGGTGGTTGAGCACACTGGTGACCCGCCGGGAAGCTCGCCACAATGCGGGTCAACAATCCCACTGAAATAACCATCAGCACAGTCCCAGAGTCTGTCGGTGCCGCCACTAGGCAACGTTTCCCTTAAGGGGACGTTGATAGCAGTTAAGCTAGGAACCAACCTGACAAACCAGATGAACTGAGGGAGCTCTGTAAATTCCGCTGGAAGAAAGCGAGGGAATGGCCCAGAGGGGTGGTCGACCGTGGTATATAGAGGGGGCGGGGCCTTCCCTACACGTCGACTGTCTGTCAGAGACAGACGGTGTGTCATGGAGCTTACGTATGGTCTCGCAGCAGAGAAGCAATTCGAACATCCAGTGAACCCGAGCGAGTTGAAAAAGAAAACTTGACAAACCGTTTGTCTCAAATGAGCCAGTCAACTTCACACGTAAAAAGTGAGGAGTGGGCAATATCATGTCATATGTGTCCCTCCACCACCACCCCCAGCAGTTGTGGCCTCAGCAAGGCAGCCACTTGTATTTCTATGTATCACTAAAACAGCCACACACTGCTGTGTTTTACCGTTAGCTTTCACAATTTGATGCTGAAACTTGCTAGTAAACCACAGCTATGAGCTGGACCACAGGGCCACTTTGGACCAGGTCCAGATCCAGAACCACTGTGCCTTAGACCTCTTCAAATCTGGACTGGATTAAATCACAGACCTTGAAGATTCATAAAAAACACAGTCTCTGATTTGTGAAACACTTTATTGAAAATAGGGACGAAAAAGGGACATTTCCTTTTTTGAACATCTTTTCTTCTTCTGTCAAACCCTGTCTCGCCAAAAGTAAAAAAGTTATGTTTATTCTTAAGAAACATTAAACCATCTCACTGATTGTTCAATTGGGAAAAATCCTATAAAGTACAACAAAAAGGCTCGGAAGAGGTCTGCAAAGTGACGATGACAGAAGCTGTGGCAAAAGTGGACCATGGCCCGATGGAGGAAAGGTAGTGCAAATCATGTTTTATAGGATGTTCCCCTTGAACAATCGATGAAGAGTGTTTTAATGTTTCTCAAGAGATAAACATAACCTTTTTACTTTTTACTGTTTTGTAGTGAGAAAAAGACATTTTTCATGTCCATTCGAAATGAGATGGCGTGACAGGTTTGACATGAAAAGAAAAAATGTTCAAAAAATGGAAATGTCCTGTTTTTGTCCCCTTTATTTCAATAAAGGTTTCTCACAAATCAGGGACTGATTTTTTATGAATTTCCAGGTCTGCTAGATTAATCCCGTTCCAATTTGAGAGTCTAGGTTACAGTGGTTTTTTTGATCTGGACCTGATCTAATGAAGGTCTAATGCTGAAAAAACGATTTTGAAATGTCTTTATTGCCTTTTCACTATAGAATAAGGTTTCACAACTGGAGACTGTGTTTTTATGAATCTTCAGGGTCTGTACATCATCCAGTCCCGATGAGAAGTCTAGTACAGTGGTTTTTGATCTGGCCCTTGTCCAATGTGGTCTACATGCTAAAAAAAAAAGGTTTATAATGTGTCTTTATTTGCATTTTCAACAATAGACAAGATTTTACAGATCAGAGATGGTGTTCCCAGGGGGGGGTTTGTGTTTTGAGAAAGCCCTGAGAGAGCTAATGTGATATAACGTTATATTGCCTGTTTGCTTGCTTGTTTTATTGTTTTGGCATCGGCTACGGCCCACAGTAGCCTGTATTCCAGCTGAGGAATAAAGTCCAGCGAAACCAGTTGCTTCGTTGCTCCCTTACTCCGGGTCGCACACTTTATTATTACCTACATTATTTAAAGATGAAATGAACAGAAGAGGATTTTAACTAAAAAACTAAATGCTCCTGGTGCTTATTCAGAATTTGCAGAGTTTTCATCAGGCTTCGTCATTTAAACAGATAAAGTAATCATTGTAGGTGATTTCAATATTTATGTCGACATTCATAAGAATAGCCTTAGTACTGCATTTATCTCTTTGTTAGATTCAATTGGCTTCTGTCAGAGGCTGGAGTTTGGAAACATCTGTAAAACCTGATATATAATAGGCCGCTGTAATAGGCGGCTCAAGGACTTCTTCAACCTGTCTTTCAGACCCCATCCCTACCAGGCTGCTCAAGGATATTTTACCTGTAGTTACCACTTCTTTATAGGCTATGACTGTCTTTATTATCAGTATTTTTACTACAGTCCTTAAAATTAGCTGTAATTAAAGCTCTTCTCAAAAGGCCCACTCTGGATCCAGAGGTTTTAGCCAATTACAGACCGATATTTGACCACCCGTTTGCTTTTTCCACCGTCAAGTTTTACTTGGCTGCTATTGCAGCCATTGGTTCACTCACTTTGCCTTGTATTTTTCTCTATGAGGTTAGTGTTCTTACATCAAATGTAAGTTACTTAGTGATGACATGAAAAGCCCACTGTGTAGAATTTAATGGAATGTAGTGATGTAGTAGCTGATTGCAACC
>NC_040026.1:3649942-3679832 GCF_000972845.2 Larimichthys crocea
TTGTTTTCTGTTGATTGGAGAGCATAAAAGGAAAAAGAAAACAAGAAAGAAAATAAAAAAAAATGGACACACACAACCACAAACAGATGAGCCAGTTCAGGACGATTTAGAATTCCTTTCAAAGCCTATGTTAGTTTTCATATTATCTTAACAAAACCCCCCCCAATGGGATTCTGAATGTCTATTGAAAAGTAACAAAACAATGCTAAAGTGAAGGTGAAAATCTGTGGCCGCTTTTAAAATAATGTGTTATGCACTGATATTAGTAATACAATTGCTACTCTATAATGGATGATACGACATGCCAGAAATCGTGACACGAGTTTAAAGAATGCGGTACATAAAGGGAATGCGGACGGATTCGCACCCGTGTTGACAGACATGTAGTTGTTCTTCGGCGAATGCGAGCAATAGGAAGTATGGGTTGTTTTTCTTCTTTTTGTGTAAATTCAGAAATAAGTTTAGCGTATTTTTAAAAGTCAAACTTGGTATGTGTGATATCATTTGTTTCAACGACAGACGGTCGAAGGTCACGGTGACTGTAGCTTTGAAAGTAATGACGCACAAGCGCGTAGATGGGAAGGTTGGGAAATCACCTGTGTGTGGCAGTTTGGATTGCCCTATATACACAAATACAACCGTGAGAATGGACAGGACCAAAAACCCAAACTAATCCCATGTCAATATTGCAAGAGACTGCAAAGTATAGCGACAACACGAGCACCATGCAGCAGCATTTAACCGGCAACCACACGGTGAGGAACCAATATACGTACGCACCGTGCGAGACCGAGAAACGGGCAGATGACACGAAAAGATGATGTTGGCGTAAAGAAAGCACTACAGATAAGTTTTTAAGAGAGCAATGTTATTTCATGTATTTTGTTAAGATGACCATAGAAAGTTTGCAAAAACTTTTTGTTATAAGAGAACACAAGACTGTTTAGAGTTTTCTATAAGAAAGCACCTAAGATTGTGTTGGTTTCCTACAAATCAAAAAGCGATCATTGTTAAATATTACGAGAATTCGTCAGCTTTAGCTGCGGATTTGTATTAAACAGAAATCCGTTACTAGATCCCTAGTGCTGCTACTCAGCATGTAATTATGGAAAAAACAAAACAAAAACACAAACAATCTATGACAGGTCTGTTGAACATACAACATAGACTGGTTCATGTTTTAGTGAATAAATGGCTTTTGTCTGGTTAAAATCATTGGTAATAAGAACTCACCTGAGATGACTCCCAGGATGAATAAGCGTATCACAGATATTTCCATTCTGTTGCATCTCATCAGTATGCAAGAGAAAAGAGGATCACACTTCTTCTCTTTCCCTTTGCTAATTTCAAACATAAATAATGCTCATTGCAATAGGTCCTGTATGAAGGTCATATAAGGAAGGAATGATGTAATGAATTACAATCGCATCTAATCTCCAAGTAGATCAGTTAAATAAAAGGCAAGGCCATTGAAGCTCGAACAATGTCCACCAAGAGCAACTTTTAATAATAGATAATAATTATTTTAAATAGGCTTCTTCTTGAGGAGGAGTACTAACAGAACGGGGGTTTTTGGGTAGATAGCCAAACGAATTTTACGCAAGAAAAGTAGAAAAAGAGGTCAGTCAAATAAGTAACTTGAGCACGAGTAAAAAAAAAAGTTTACTTGGTGAAAAAAATTACTCAAGTACTGAGTAACTGTTTGGCAAAAAATTTCAACCGTCTCATTTATTTTGATACACAAGCATTCAATTCCATACAGACAAAAAATACTAAAATCATACTTTAGGCAAATTAGTCAATCAATAAATAAATAATTAATTACAACAATAGCTTTAAATGAAAATAATCCCCAGGTAAATCAAGTATTTAAAATAATAAAATAAGTTTAAATGAATTAAGCCCAAATACACACAATTTCTTTTGTACATTTTCACCAGGCTAGAACTAGAAACCATAAACTGTGTTTGTGTGTGGTGTGTGTGTGTGTGGTGTGTGTGTGTGTTGTGTTGTGTGCTGTGACACAAACACTGGCAGTTGATGAACAAACAAGTTAACACCAAAGAATCATTCCAGTGATGCCCTATTAAGTTTCAACAGTAGTTGGCGGCAAGGTTTTGGCAGTGAAGCTGTGATCGTTTAGGCAATGAACAGGAGTCTGCATTACTTGAAAAGTCTCTCACAGGCTGCAGATGCAAGCGAAGACCTGTGTTGACTTTGAGTGGGGGTGGGGGTGACCACACAAGGGGGGGGGGGGGGCTTCTTTTTTGCTTGTTGGAGTGAAGTTGTGGAGTAGATCCATACCGCGGGGACAGACGTGATCAAGGGTATCTCCTCAGCTCTTGGTGTTTTCTCCAACCCGTGGATGCCCAAAGAAGTCGTCTCTCAGAGGGGCTGCTGTTTGTGTGATGACTTCATCCAATGTCGGCATGTCAAGTGATTTGCTGATGTGTCGAGGCCTGCAAGATAAATCATTTTTCAAAATAATTAGGTTGCACATTCATTGTTACCTTCTACTATATAGAGGGCTGGTTCAGCTGCTGAGTGTTTAACATAAAAAGCTACTGAGCTTCTAACTATGTTGCAACCCTTGTGGTTGTCACTTGACACACTCTGAATGCCTATCTGAAACAGTAACATTATACAGATTATATAGGTCAATGTCTACTGGTTCAATCTTTGAATTGATAACAATATATCTACCAGCCATTTAAGATTCTCCTGTGTGTCAGGAATGTTCTGATTACTTGGTAGGAGTATTGGTGCTGCAAATCAGCTCAGGCTCTTTCATGAATATCCCAAACGTTTCTGGATTCCCTTCTTCCGGGCATGACATGGAACATGAACAAGAGGTGTGAAAGTTTTGAAGAGTGATCAACCTCTTCAGTTGTCCCGCAACTGGTAAGTGTTCAGCAGGAGCCCATATGCACAGAGATTCCCCTTAGAGGATCTTAAGGGCCATGGCAACAGGCTTCATCACAGCAGCATACTCCATACCCCATTTCAGCTGCATTGAACCTATAAAAGATGCAACGATAAAAAAATGACTTTTAGCTATTTCTGGTACAATGTCTTTATCATGCATTGTACATGTACACAAATAAATACAAATAAAATAAATTAGTTAAATTATTTCATTCAAGTCATCCACAATTGTCACACCACCATGCAAAGAAAACTTAGTTACTTGAGACAAGTGGATTCACTCATTAATCAGCAAGGCTTATTTATTTATTATTCTTTAAAAAACAAAATATACATTTGTCAAACTTACATCTTATCTTTAATGCTGTACAGACATTGCGAATTGCTTGTTCTCCTTGCTCTCGGTGAATGCACACAATCCACTGTCCCAGTTTTATGAGCCATGGTTGACCTGCTGGTTTTATTCCAAAGAGCATGACATTTGTGCAAAAGCAGACCGAGACAGCCGCAGTAGGTTTCGTTTGCAGCTCCTCCTGCAGCAGTGGCATCACAGTGGATAGAAGATTGAAGAGCATGCACACTTTTGGTGCCTTGGTGTTGGACTCAAGCCCTGTGTGTACCAGAATAGCAGACACATCTTGATACTCCACATCTGACTCACTCTGATCTTCTGTTTGTACATCAAGGTGGAGTCACTCTCTTCTTGTAGATGGTGGCTTCCTCATCTTTCTCCGGACCATATAATCAAAAGGCCTTGAGGAAGTTTGAGCCCCGTCTGTTGTCGTCCTGGTCACTTTTTCCCTGATTGTGGTATACTCTTAATGAATAATGAATTTCCTCTAATGCAGCAGCAAGGACACCAACGTGTGTGAGCCTTTGACAGGTCTACAAGCCAATGCCGCAGATTTCCTTCCAGTGAGGTGTGTCGTTCCAGTGAAGGGTGACACCTAAGTAGCTATTTGTCTGCAGACCAGCAGTCATTTGTGGTAGCAACATAGTTCCAGGCACTCAGCTTTTAATGATTTGCTCTTTATTCTTGTTACATAAACGTTTTCCTTGTCATTACTGTATGAGGTTGCAAGGTTTTCTATCGAAGTCTTGAAGGATGGGTCTCAACCACAGAAGAAATGGTTGGTTGGCCTTCACATACAAAATTTGCACCAGCTTGTTGATACCTGTCCCTGTGGGCAGTGAAGGCTGTGATTTTTGCATTTTTCACGGAGTATCACTGGAAGAGGAGGATTTGCGCTTTCTGTGTGGGACTCTAGTAAAGTCTGTATACTTGGACAGTTTGTTGGGGTGAACCTTCTGTGGATTAAAAAAATCTGTGAGGCTACAAGGGATCAAGACATCATTAAAAGAGACTTAGGAAATGTTTAAACATATGTAACCTAAAAAACCAACATTCGCCTATCCACGGTAAAAAAAAAGAAACCTCACCCTTACATGTTTCCTCAAGTTAGATGTGTTTTTGCTGCTGAAATGTCCGTTGTTTTGGTAGACTCAGGGACACACCGCCTCATGTAGCTGCTTTTCGCACTTTTTGTAACCTAAGCAATCATCAATATGATGCCAGGCTGTTTCATCCCTGTTCCCCTCCTCGTCTCTTCTATTGCATCGGCCCGTGATTCAGACATTTTCATTCTCCTTTTCTCTGTTCTCTCTTATTGTTTGCTCCTACGACTGCAGTTAACCGGTCCCGCCACTGATTGAATATGACACGTGATCAGACTGCACGACTACGTTTGATTGCGCGAAACACCATCACGTTGTAGATGCCTTTGCGGCGGAAGTCTCTCTGTCAAAATAAAAACATAAAAATGCGGCGTCCGCGGGAATAAAAAAAAATGCGCGTGAACGTTGTAGAACCCAAGAGGTATAAAGAAAAGTCAATGAGCCATGTAGCCTAAGGTAGCGAGTAAGTAGGAGCTACCGTTTCTTTTACAATCTACCAAGTAAAAGTAAAACGTATAGTGATTGAAAAACTACCCTAGAGTGCCATTTTTTCAAACCTTTTACTCAAGTAAATGTACGACGAAGTAAATGTAACCTGTTACTATCCACCTCTGGCAACAAACTATCACTTTATGACATGAGTAAAATCTTTATTTTACTGTAAAGTGACAAACTTTTATGTCCCAGTTTCCCAATGCTTGGATAAAGTCATACCACCGTGCTGTTGCCTTACAGTACTTATTTTTATTGTTATCAGGTATTCATTTTAGTTATTAGTTGTTCAGTACAGTATGTGATGCTGGTCCAAATGATCTTGGATTGATCCAGCAAGTTCTGTGCGACATAAGGGACATGGACGGTTGTCAGCTGATTTAGATCAGCTGTGCATGCTTCACTTGTCTCATTGTGTTTTGTTACCTGATTTCTCCTGCATCATTGTTGTTGACTTTGCACCTTAAAACCCCCCCCCCCCAACAATGCTTCATCTGCATTTTCCTTGCCTTATTGTTTATTTGTATAACCTTAGTTTGTTTTAATGTAAATCGGTTACATTCCCTGGACAGTTGTCCACAACTCGGCTTACCATGATGTCATATGACACCCAATTTTGTTTCAAAATCGCATATTGTAGGCTTACTTATGTTAAGTTTCAGTCTGTGGCATAATAATACTCACAGTTTATAGCATCTTCCGCGTCCATCATTATGCAACAACAAAAACACTTACACCCACAGAGTGGCGCGACGTCTAGTTGTACGCTTAGGAGCTGACTGCAGAGGGCTTTATTGTATGATGTGGACACTTGTTCAGCAGCACGTAAGAAACTAACTGCATTTCATTAACTGGTCATATACATCAGAGCACATTATACGACAGAGCTCTCTCATATCGTCATTATTCTAAGTAAACAAAATTGATGGTGACTTTCCCTCATATGCTATTCGCACAAAGAAGGATTCAATGGAGGATAGGTTTACCTTACTTTGTATTTCCTTTGTGCTTCGTTTGAGGTAACGAAATATTTAACCTTGTAGCAACCGAAAATGTAATAAAGTACAATAATGTAATACCAACTGACACTACTTACAATGTGGTTCATTTTAAATTTTGTAATAAGCATTTATTACATTTAAAATAGCCAAAATGATTACGTTATCAGCAGTGTATGCATATTGGGACGTTATTTACATTGTACAAACCTCTTTAGTGTATTGTTGCTCACTTTTGCATTTCACTCTTCAGATTTATTTGGGTGATTAAATGGAATTCTTTATATCGTCCCAATACCTGCAAGTCAATTCTTCAAAGAAAGGGACAAGCTCATGATGTTGAACTACTGACGAAAGTTTAACCACAAACCACATGCTGTCTGCGCCAAGAGATTATATGATCAAACAAGCTGCTTCCATGCCTCTTGTCAATTTTGACCACTTCACTTTATCGTTTGTTTTTAAATAGACATTATATCTTGTATTATGGAAACATGCCTTGAATGAGTCATAAGTTCTAATCAAATCATCTGTGGCATATGGGCCTCCTGCTGCCAACACTTTACCAGTTGCGGGACCAGCTGAACGAGTTGGAGTCATCTTGCAAAACGTCAACACCTCTTGTTCATGCCCTGCAGCAAGGGATCCCGAAACGTTTTTGCGATATCATGAAAAGAGGCCGAGCTGATTGCCAGCCACCCATACTCCTACCCTAAGATTCGAAACATCCTGGGACCACAGAGGAGAACATCTTAAATGCTGGTAGATTATACTTGTTTATCAATTCAAGATGAACCAGTAGACATTGACCTATATAAATCTGTATAATGTTACTGTCATATAGGATTATAGTGTGTCAGTGACAAACCACAGGGTTGCAACATAGTTAGAAGCTCAGGTAGCTTTTTATGTTAAACATCAGCAGCTTGACAGCCTATATAGTAGAAGGGTAAGAATAATGTGCAGACCTAATTATTTTGAACAATGATTTACTTGTCACAGGCCTCGACTACACTTCCGAAATTCACCCTTGACCCGACTTGGATGAAGTCAATCAGCACAAACAGCAAGCCCCTCTGATGAAGACGACTTCTTTGCATCCACGGAGTTGGGAAACACAAGAGCTGGAGAGATAACCTTTCACGTTGTCCCCCCGTTCCCCCCTGCAGGTATGGATCTTACTCCACACCTTTCCTCACAGCAAGAAGCGTCACTCAAAGTCAAACAGGTCTTCCTGCCTCTGCAGCCTGTGAGAGATTTTCAGTAATGCATGACTCCTGTTCATTGCTAAACGATCACCGCTTCACTGCAAGAACCTTGGAGCCAACTACTGTTGAACACTTATAGGGACCATCACTGAATGATTCTTGGTGAAATTGTTTGTCATCAAATTCTGCATGTTTTGGCACACACACACACACACACACACACACACACACACACCACCACACACACACACACACCACAACAGTTTATGTGTTCTCGTTCTAGCTGGTGAAAATTTACAAAAGCAATTTTGTGTTATTTGTGCTTAATTCATTTTTTTAAATTATTTTATTTTTTAAACGGAAATTTACCTGGATTATTTTCATTTAAGCTATTTTGCTAACCTTACATTTATTATTTTATTGATTGGACTTAATTGCCTTAAATTGATTCTTATGTTTTTTTTTTCTATTTTGTCTGTATGATTGAATGCTTGTGTTATCACATAAATGAGACGTTATTCAACAGTTACTCAGTATTGGAGTAGTTTTTTCAACCAAGTACTTTTTTTTTTATCTTGCTCAAGTAATTATTTGGATGGACTACTTTTACTTTACTTGAGAAAATTTTTGGCTACTCTACCCACCTCTGGTTATTACTCCTCCTCAAGAAGAAGCCTATTTAAATATTTTCATTATCTATTTAAACGTTGCCTGTGTGGACATTGTTAATGATAACAAGGTGAGACCTGGCCTTTTATTAAAACTGATCTATTGGAGATATGAGATTGTAAAATTCCTATTATCCATTTATTCCTTATATGGACCTTCAACCGGCCTATTGAAATGGAAGCATTTATTATGTTGAAATTAGCAAAGGGGAAAGAGAAGAAGTGTGATCCTCTTTTCTCTGTCATACTGATGATACTGCAAACGAAATGAAATATCTGTGATCGCTTCATCATCCTGCGGAGTCATCTCAGGTGAGTCTTACCACTGATCCCACCAGACAAAAGCCTTTAATTTCCACTAAAATGAACCATCTACTGTTGATGTTCAAACAGTGTCAGTTGTTTTGTTTTGCTTTTGTTTTTTTCCATTAAAAGATAGTATGAGCAATATGGATGTAACGATTTTTTTAATCAAAATGAGCTACAGAGAAATTCTGTAAATAACTTGATCTTTTTATTTGTAGGAAAAAACAATCTTAGGTGCTTTCTTTATCGAAACTCTCAAACCCGTTTGTGTTCTCTTTACTAAAAAAAGTGCAACTTTAATGGTCATCTTAAACAATAAAAATACATGAAAAACATCTCTTTTCTTTATAAACAATTGTGTGATGTGCAGTTTCGCTCACGAGGTGGCGTAACGTTACATTGGTTCTCAGCTGTGGTTGCGGTTAATCTGCTTGCTTGCATGGCTCGTGTTGGTCGCTATATGTTGCAGTCTCTTGCAATATTTTACATGATATTTTGGGTTTTGTCTGTCCATTTCTCACGGTTGTATTTGTGTATATAGGGAATCCAAAATGCCACCACACAGGTGATTTCAAACCGCTCGGTGCGTCCTTTATTTCAAAGCTAAGGTCACGTGACCTGACGTCTGTCGTTGAACAAATGAATCACCATACCAGTGCCTTTTTTAAAAATAATCGTAACTTATTTTCTAATTTAAAAAAAGAAAGAAAAAAACCAACATATCCTACTTCTCTCGCATTCGCGAAGGGAAATCAAAAATTTCTTCAACCGGTGCGAATCGTCACGCATTTGTACCGATTTTAATCGTGTCACGATGCATCGTACATCCTAATGAGCAATTTGATTACTAATATTCAGTGCATAGACCACATTAGTTCAGGCCACAGATTTTCCCTTCACTTTAGATTGTTTGTTACTTTTCAAATAGACATCATACCATTGTGTTAAGGATAATATGAAAACTCCATCTGGCTTTGGAAAGAGATTCATAAATCTATCTGAACTGTCCTCTGTTTGTGTCTTTTTTTTCTTTTGGATTCAATTATTTTGTCCCACTGCTTTATTTTCTAATGTAAGAATTCTATCAGGTCCTCATCAGCCCTGTAAAACTGTCTCCTCCAGGTTTAAACAAAGTGGTGGTGTGTTGCCAGCTGGTCCTCTGAATGCACTTGGGAGGCACGGTGAGGTTCACCACAACACTGATCCAAACAGAAAATCTAACCCTCAGCTGGAATGTTAATGATACACTGTATAAATCTTTTCAACAAGTGGTGGAAAACTTCCCTGCACCAGAGATTAACGACAGGATACCCCTCTTCACTCTTCCATGATCTCTAGAGCTCAGGAATCTGGCTCTCATTGACAGCGGAGTATATCGATTTTTCCATTGAACACAGGAACACCAAAATGACTGGAAGGCATCAGACTGGAGGTTCTCGGTGAGTAACTATTTCACATGTTTCATCTCTTTCAGCCGCTGAATACAGATTATGCATAGCAATTGAGCAAGAAATAAATAATGGTGTTTCTGTGTTCGTGGTTATATTTTTATAAAACAAACAACATAATATAATAACTGCGACAATGTTTCAGGTGTTTGAAATTGTACTTTTCTCATTATTATATAGCATCACAACTGGAAAACCATGAAGGCCAGTAACTCCCACACTGGAGTATCATGAAAAAGATCTCCAATTACCAATGAATCAGATATATTTTAAACTTCTAAATGTTCAGGTGAAACTATTTATTCATACTGTTATTACCACCCACATAACCTCTCTAATGGTGGAGTTCCGCAGAAATTCTGTTACACGATAGGTGACAGTAAAAACGAAAACACTTTCTTTGTTTAACACACAGTCAGGTGCCTATAAGATACACTGAAACATGTTTTGTTTACTTTCATTACTCCAGTTCATATTGGTCATAATGAAACTCTCTTCTTTGTTGCTTATCCAATGTAAGTGATGAGGACAAAATTCCACAGTCCTCAGTTAGACCAAATCAAATGGTTTACTTTATAACGTTACAGTCCTTTTGTGTTACTGTGACTTTCATGAGGAAAACTTGTCCCGGAAAACCGGGAACCACAAAAAAGGTCATTTTGTTACAAATGACGTGAGTAACCTTCGTGATCCTCAGATGCTGTGCCTCCCAATTTAGCTTCTGCTGAACCTTTAGAAATCTCTCTCTTTTTTTTAAATAGGATGCGGGATTTTGTCCACCGTTACTTCTATTAGAAGTTTTTTTTGTTAGGAATCACAACATCCACACATTCTACGGGTGTATACCAACACCCATACTGTACTGTAATACCTGGATCATCCCAGAGGAAAATGCACACCGTCGTTAAAAAATGTGACCAAAGAGATTGAGTCAAAGGGGGGGGGGGAAAAAAAAACCACCATCAGTACAACTTACCGAACCATGAAACACTACAGAACATGAATCAGACAAACTGCAATGACTAATGACGAAGGACCTGCGAGTCAGCAGTGTGTTTATGGTTCTGCCTCCCTGCTACTGTCTTTTTGGATTTATTGCTATGAGATTTGTTAGGTCGATATAGTCAAGCTAAATACAATTTATTCAAATAAGTCAAATCTCACCATCAAGTCTCCAGCCTCATCTGGATGTCTGATTTCTCAAGTCTGAATTCAATATCTGAGAGCAAGAATTTTGGAGGAAGCTCTATGTATCTTACATTATCATTATCATTCTATACTGGCCTAAATCTTCTTTATTTCTTTATAGTCTCAGAGGTCATAACAAACCTTCAATGTTGGGTCAATATTCCTTTTATAGTCGTGACAAAATACAAAACATTTTGTTTTCACCCATAGAGAGTCTTCAATGTGTCAATAACTGTCAGTAACACAGACTTTGTGTAGTTTAACAGCTCTGTTCTCTCTTTTTTTTTCTTTTTCTCTTCAACCAACAGTGCCGTATCAAATGTTGTTGTAACTCCCACACCCCAGACTCTGGCGGAGTTCAAAGACTCTGTCCGTCTGTCCTGCTCTCCTCTGGATCCTCTGCTCTTTCTCTGGTGAACAGCAGCTCTGAGGTTACAGCCATGACAGAGTTCAGCTCACTGATGCAACTCCACTCTCACTATAGTCAGTGTGACCCGCTATGACCAGGGACCATTCCTGTTCATGTGTCCAACCCTGTAAGCTCTGCCACCCATGGGTCAATACTCTCTCCATCAGCTGTGAGTTACTAACCTACCTGCTCAGTACTTTATCTGACACAACATTCCGAGAGGAGTTTAATTATTTGTACCGCTTAGTCACGGAATTGGTCTTGCTTTGTTTTCTGTCTGTTTGCTTCTACAGTCAAGTTTTTAATGTAGAAAGTGTTTATCACACTCTTTTTATTACATTACCTCATAACGAGGTTTATTTTTTTCTGCTGACACATTACTATGTACCATTCATACTAATCCGTTATAAGCCCTATAATGCGTCAGGCTACCTGCCATGTGTCTTTTTATTTGTCATGGTAACATTTCCTTTTTTACTGTTGTTTTTCTACTTGACATTCAGATGGTCCAGAAAAATGTTAAAACTCATAATATTTCCACCACAAGAACACCATGATGAAGGATCAAAACATTGGCCCTGTCCTGCTCAGCTGGACTCCAGACCTGCTGCCTCTGTTTTACTGGTTTCTGGAATGGAGCCAAGCTGTCTGATTACTGGACCAGAGCTACACTGCTGAACATTCAGATTGAATCAGAGTGGAACTACAGCTGTCAGGCCTTTAATTGAAAAAACTCTGAAGATATGACACCTCTCGTCTTCAGTTGGTCTGTACTGGGTAAGTTGAATAAAAAGGATTTGTACACGATCTATGGTTGAAAAAAGGATGGGATTTAGGACATTGTACCTGTGATAGTATCAGATAAAACTTTCTTAAATATGAAACAGTTTTTACTAAAATTGGTGGAACAAAAAGTAACAAATACTACATACTCAAGGATATGTCTATCACATTTTGCTCTTATAGAGCCAACTGAGAGGTGTCAGCGGTGAAAAGTTTCTTGTATGACCATCACTCTCTGTAGCACAACAGAGTGGTGGAAAAGCCTAAGGATTACCAATGGCCAAAATTGCTCACTATCAATTATTAATGCAATCATGATATAATACCTATATTTGTTGTAATTATTCTTATTTTATAGTGCAGCAGTCAAGTCTTAGTCCACATTCTCCTGACTTCCCGTGTTTTAACAAGCCCTTATTTCCCATCATATTAACATTTAAACAGAATTTAGTCTCTATTTTGATTTCTCTACTGGACAATGTTCTTTTTCTTTGGCTTAAAAGGCTGGAAAGTATAAACCACTGGTTTTCCACCCCACAAGACCTGTTGGCAAATGTGTGGTAATGTTAGTAAACAGAACTTGGAGGAGTTCAAAAAAGACTCTGTCCCGTTCTGTCCTGCTCCTCCTTGGATCCTCTCTCTCTTTCCTCTGTTTAAAAACAGCAGCTCTGAGGTTACAGCCAGTGACAGAGTTCAGCTCAATGATGGAAAATCCCCCCCCCCCCCCCACCCCCCCCTCCCACTCTCACTATTGTCCGTGTGACCGCTATGACCAGGGACCATTCAGGTGTCTTGTGTCAACCCTGTCAGTAATGGGCAACCAAGTGGCCAGTTAACCTCTCAATCAACTGTGAGTTTCTACCCTACATGTGCCTTCTTCTTATCTTATACAATATGCTGCAGCCTCTAAAGTTGCATTTTTCAGTTTCCCAGTATAGAAGCTATGTTACATGTCATGTAGAATTTGTCACGTCATGTAAAATCTGTATTTTTTATCATCTGATAATTTTTAAGGGGATCAGTCTTCCTAAAGATTTGTTATTACTGTGTACAAATCATTTCACTGATAACGTGGCAGATTTTAATAGAAGTACTAGTTTGCATGAAAAACATTAAAATTACTAAGCATTAAAGAGTAAAAATTTACTTAAATAAATGTATTTAAAGTAAAAAAAAAAAAAAAAAAAAAAAATTTTATATTGTGGGACCTCACTCATTGATGTTTTTACATAGTGCCATACATTACCCACAATGGCAACTCAACCATTCAAAATGTATTATACTGGTTCTCTCTCTAGCCTGAAATCAGCGAGAGGATCAGGACACAGAGATCTGCGACCTCACATCTTCGAACAACCACGTCCGCTGATGTCTTGATTTTCCAAACTTGTACTCCTCAGCCCTAACCAACACTGACCAAAGGACTCACTTGAGGTGCAGCACTAGCAGTATATAGCAGTCATTTTCCCAAGACGTGTACATTCACAATGTATTTCTTATTTAAGCCATCCAAGAAAAAAACATCAATCTGTTCAGCTGGCTGCATCGCTGGAATAGTAATCGCATGTTTGGTCGTTCTGTTGGAGCGGCTGCCTGGTGGAGGGTACTACATTTATCGAAAAACGTAAGTGGAAAATACTTTTAATGTTTAACTAGGGACAACAAAGCATTTTTAATAATATCACCAATAACAATTTGGATTGTGACAGCTGAGGTAATGTTGAACGCAAAAACAGACTCAGAGACTGATATCCCAAAGGACTGAGAGGATTACCAGCCAAAAATGACCCAAACCCACCCATAGTTACTGTTTGAGGTAGAGTAAATTCTGATTTCCTGACCACATTTGAACAATGTTTATTTTTTAATGTTTAGAAGAAAAAGTAAACAACACAGCCCCGCCTTTTTGACTACTACTCAAGGTGAGTATATCTGATCTTACTTCATCCCACATTTACACACACACACACACACATTATATATATATATATATATATATATATCTATATATATATATATATATATATATTATATAATATATATATATATATATATTATATATATAATATCACAGTAGAGTACATTATGTATATAATGAATCATCAAATTGTACCATTTTTCCCTGAGCAAGCGATCATGTATTATGAGAACTGATACACTCAAAGACATTTCCCTTTTAAGGTTAAGTTTGAAGTCATTCTGGATTAGAGGAAAAGTTAAACTGTATTGTATTTGAAGGAAGACAACAAACAAGGTCTCTCGCATCCTGAGATGAAGGAGAAACTACAACTGCACAAAAATTTCAAGTCGCCCTTCAGCTCGCCACAAGTGTGATGGGTTATAGTTCTGAGCTACGTAGAAACATGGTGGTACAATGATTGGTGGACGAAAGAATACTGTGACATCTGTAGAGATAAAAGACTCATGTTCAAGATACAAAAACATATATTATTCATCTAGGTGGAGTATATACTCTAATAGAAACATGTTGTGAAAACTATTGGAATAAGAGACACCTAAATCTGAAACACATTGAATGCAAAAATAACATTTTTATATCTGTGGGTGATGTGTTTGTATTTAATTCTGTATGATTACTGACGCCAATACATTTCTGCTTTTGTTTGAATATGTTTGTTGTACTATTTCTACAGTGTATATCTAATGCCTTGCTTTTCTTCTCCTGTTCTGCTTTTGTTCCGAAACTCACACACTTATACAAACAAAGGAAATAGAGTCAGCCTAGTCACTGTGTCCTTCATCGGTGGAACAACTTTGTCTCTGTATAAGAAATAAGCTTTTATTGTCTGATCATGCCTCTCTGTACTTCTTTAGTTTGTATTTATTTATCTAGATTTTAAAATTTACTTTTAACATTTCTTCATTCCTTGCATTAGTCTGTGAATTTCATGCATACTTTAAAAATTTTTTTTTTTTCTTTCGTGTTATTTGCTCTGTGAGCACTTGGGGCTGCATGTTGCATAAAAACTTACAAATGAAAATAAATAAGTTGTGTTTGAATTATGATAAGATAATAATAAAAAGACACAAGATTCCATCATACAATACTGATACACAAAATGTAAAATGTTTTATCTGGAATCTAACAGACGTGAACATTGTAAGATTATGGTAAAACGGTGCGTGACTTTGGAATGAGGTATGAGCGCATGCATGTTATGTAATAAAGATGTATTATCCGCCTCTTATTGTTTACTTGAATTTGATACGCTTGACCTTTTGCTCACCACAATCAATTAAGTCAATCATTTCATTTGAAAACAGTAAACAGGTCAGAGGGTCGGAGACAGCAGCTCATCCTGTGATAAAGTAGAAGCCGCTGGCGCTCTAATTAATGGCCCAGTTATGAATGCAGAGGTTGTTTATTTACGGTGCTGACTTCCAAACTGTCTGCATCCTGAGATAAACCCACTGAGTCTGCAGTCAGATCCTAAAGCTGCAAATGTAGCCCGCTTATGGTGTAAACTGTGTTTGTATACAGTCGTGAGAAGTACATGGATACTGTGGTATCAATAATCCCACAGACCAATGTGATCTATGTTCGTAACAGGATATATTTAGATGAGGTACCTGTAACAACATTTCAGCTTCAAGGCACATTGAAAAGCTTTCTTCAAACTTAAATTGTAAAGTCTGTGAGTGTGGTGTTAGAAACCGGGTTGTATAGTCTGACGATACTGGTGGGCAATTGCCCACATGTCAGCCATGGCCACGGAGTTTGGTCAGATCCAAGAGCATGGGAGAGCATTCCACTGTACTGATTGACAGTGACATTCATAGAGCCTGCAAAAACATATAGCAATGTAAACTACTGCCATGTCGCACACAGTACACTGACTTATCACAGCAGTACAGAACTGTGGAACTCATCTGAATCATTATTTGCATCATTTTTTGCAATTTATATTTGGTAAAATTCCCCATTGCACAGTACTTCCTTATACGACCTTCATAAAGACCTATTGAAACAAGCATTATATATGTGAAATAACCACCAGGGAAAGTGAAGAAGTGTGATCCGCTTTCTCAATGACATACTTGATGACACTACAGATACAATGGAAATACTGTGATACACTTCATCATCCTGGGAGTCCCCCATCTCAGGTGAGCTCTTACAACTTGTGACACAGCCAAAAAGTCAACTATCCACTTTTTTCTCCAAATTGTAACATCTACTATTTGATGGTCTACAGTGTCAGATTGTTTCACTCAAATTAGTAGTTTTTTTCATAAAAGATAGTATGAGCAACTGATTACTAATATGCAGTACATAGACAACATTAGTCAGGCCACAGATTTTGTAAGCATTGTACCAATGTACAAATAACAGATTAAGGTAGATATTCATTTGTAATTGTTGGTTTCTTCAAAGGAGTTATATGGACAAAAATCTTGTTGAAAATGGCTTCCTATTATTACCACGTAACACTTGACTTTAGCATTGTTGTGTTTACTTTTTAAATAGACATTCTAGAACATTGTTTTAAGGATAATATGAAAACACATAGGCTTGAATGAGAGCATGAAATCGAATCTTATCAATCATCTCTCAAACAGTCCTGCTCATCTGTTTGTGTTTTTTTTATTTAGATTGTGATAAAGATTTTGTCCCAGCTCTTTTGTATGTAAGCATCTTATGGAGATCTAATCAACCTGTAACTGGCTCCTCCAGGTTTAACCAAAGGGGCTGGTGTGTTGCAGCTGGTCCTCTGATGCAGCTGTGGGAGGCACGGTGATGTTTCAACACAAACAGACTCCACAAAAATCTAACAATCAGATGGGAATATTGATGAGAGACCTATAATCACTCCACAAATGGTGGGAAACTCACTACACCAGAGTATGAAGGCAGGATAACACCTCTTCACCTTACTGATCTCTAGAGCTCAGGAATCTAGGCTCTAATGACAGTGAGGAATACAGAGTTTCCATTCAACCACCACCTGGAAAGCATCAGAAATGACAGGAAGCATCAGACTGGAGGTTCTGTGTGAGTAAATATTTCCATGTTTAATCTCTTTCAGTGCTTGAATACAGATTAGGCTAGCAATTGAGCAAAGAATAAATAATGGTGTTTCTATGTTAGTGATTATATTATTATAAAAAACATATAAATAATAATACACGAGACAAATTTCAGGTGTGCCAAAATGTTACTTTTCTCTTTATTTGAGTTTTTTAGGCATCACACTGGCAAAACCACTGAAGTATCAGTAGCCCCCACACTGGAGTATCATGAAAAAACCAATGAATCAAGAGTATATTTTAAAATTCCTAAATGTCAGTGTCAACTATTCATACTGTTATTACCAACATAACCTCCTCTAATGGTAGGCAAAACATTTACAACGCCAAGCATTACTTACTATGTGACACTTGAGGACAATCATGAAACTAGTCCACGTGAGCAGTAATCCAGCATTATTTTGTAACAACTCATAAAAATGTTCATATCCTATCCAGCACCACTTACACGTTACTTGTCGACTTCGGGGGGGGGATGTGGCCTCCCAAGAGTTCATGAGTAACTTCCACCGTTCAATTAGCAAAGCTACTGTCCCCTGTGTCGGCGGGGGGGTTTTGTTTTGGTTGACCTGTAACCACACCCAACAGTGGTCCTGGGTACACCTGTGCAATCATGACCAGCTGGGGTCGGCAGAAAGTATGTTAAGATGATTGGTTCACAGTTTCTTTCTTAACACAACAGCCAGGTGCCCACAAGAACACTGAACAGGTTTTGGGTTTACGTATTCTTATACACATTCACCTCAAGTCTCAAGCACTCATCCTGATCTGTCTTGATTCTCAAGTCTGACTTCACATATCTCAAGAGTAGAATTTTGGAGAAGCTCTCGTCTCTAATTATCTTTCGCTACTATAGTGGCTACAATTCTTCTTATTTCTTTTTTAGTCTCAGAGGTTCATACCAAACTTCAATGTGGGTCACATATTCCTTTTATTAGTAGTACACAATCCAACATTCTTGTTGTTTTCCACCCATGTAGACGTTTCAAGGTGTCAATACTGTCAGTAACACAGACTTTGTGTAGTTTAACAGCTCTGTTCTCTTTTTGTCTTCTTTTTTTATTTATTATCAATCCACACAGAGCCAGTCTCTCTAATGTGGTGGTAAACTGCAAACACCACATGACTTTGGTGGGTTCAACAGCTCTGTCCGTCTGTCCTGCTCCTCCTCTGATGCCTCTACCCTCTTTCCTCTTGGTTGACAGCACTCTGAGGTACAGCCAGGACCGAGTTCAGCTCACTGATGGAAACTGCCATCTCACGATACTCAATGTGACCCCTATGCAGGGACCATTCATGTGTCGCGGTGTCCAACCCTGTCATAATGGCACCAGTGGGCCAGTTAACCTCTTCCATTCAGCTGTGAGTTACTAACGTACATGCTCAGTATTTTATCGGACACAACTCAGAAGAGTTTAGTATTGATTCACAGCTTTAGTCAATAATTATCTGCTTTGTTCTTGTTTGTGTTTGCTTCTACAGTCATTTAATGTAGAAAGGTGTTTAATCCCCCCCCACAGGCCTTTTTTATTATATTACATGTACAGAGGTTTTATTTTTGCTGGTGGGGGGTGGTGTTGGGGGTGCTGACAAATTTAAGTATGTACCATTCATACTAAGCAGTTATAATTGCCTTATAAGAGTCCAGGCTAACTGTCAGTGTCCTTTTTATTTGTCATGTACATTTCCATTTTTTACTGTTGTTTTCTACTGACATTCAGATGGTCCAGAAAATGTTAAACTCATAATATCTCCACCACAAGAACACCATGAGGAAGGATCAAACATCACCCTGTCCTGCTCAGCTGACTCCAGACCTGCTGCTCGTTTTATGGTTTCTGAATGGATACAAGTGCTTCGGATACTGGACCAGAGTCAAACTGATGAACATTCCAGATGAGTCAGAGTGGAAACTAAGCTAGTCAGGCCTTTAATGAAAGACTCTGAGATATGAAAATCTCAGTCTCAGTTGTTGTCTGTACTGGGTAAGTTTGAATAAAAGGATTTGTACAAAGAATATGGTTGAAAAAAGGATGGGATTTAGACATGTACCATGTGATAGTATCAGATAAACTTCCTTAAATATGAAACAGTTGTACTAAACATTTGTGAACAACAAAGTAACAATACATCATACTCAAGAAGATTCATAACTTTTGCTCTTATGAGGCAACTGAGAGGTGTCAGAGTGAAAAGTTTTCTTGTATATAATCACTCTCTGTATCAACAACAGATGGTGGTAAAAGCAAGTATCAACCAATGGAACAAAATGCTCACAATCAATGATAAATACAATCATGAATATAAATACATTATTTGTGTAAAATTATTATTTATTTCTCGTAAACTAGACGGCAAAAATCTTTGCGTTTCAAAATCTCTACATTTTATTTTAAATGATTATAATGAAACTGACATTCCACTCTCATTGTTATATCTAAATTACGCAGGTTATTACTCATCTGTTTTTCAACTGCAGAGCGAGTCTTCCCACCGGTGGTAACTGTCAGTAACACAGACTTGGAGGAGTTCAAAGACTCGTGCCCGTCTGTCCGCTCCTCCTCTGGACCCTCTCTCTCTGTCCCTCTGGTTGAAACAGCAGCTCTTGAGGTTTACAGCCAGTGACAGAGTACGCTCCTTGATGGAAACTCCACTCTCACTATAGTCAGTGTGACCCGCCTATGACAAGGGACTACAGGTCATGCGTTCCACCCGGTAGCTCTGCCACAGTGGGTCACCATCTCCTCTCCATCAGCTGTGAGTTACAACCTACAACTCAGTACTTTATCTGACACAAACATCAGAGAGAGGTTTGTATTACTGTCAAGCTATTCAAGAAATGGTCTTTCTTTGTTTTCTTGTTGTGTTGCTTCTACAGTCAGTTTTAATTGTAGAAAGTGTTTATCACAGGCCTCTTTTATCAATTAAAATCGACAGAGGTTTATTTTTTCTGCTGAGAAATTAGTAATGTACCATTCATACTAATCAGTTATAATGCCTTATAATGAAGTTCGTAGGCTACAGGCCATGTGTATTTTTATTTGTCATGTAACTTTTTTACTGTTGTTTTCTACTTGACATTCAGATGGTCCAGAAAATGTTAAATTCCTAATATTTCCACCACAAGAACACCATGATGAAGGATCAAACATCGTCCTGTCCTGCTCAGCTGACTCCAGACCTGCTGCTCTGTTTTACTGGTTTCTGAATGGAGACAAGCTGTCTGATACTGGACCAGAGCTCACACTGATGAACATTCAGATGAGTCAGAGTGGAAACTACAGCTGTCAGGCATTTAATGAAAACATTTTGAGATATGAAACATCTCAGTCTTCAGTTGTGTCTGTACTGGGTAAGTTTGAATAAAAGGATTTGTACAAAGAAATATGGTTGAAAAATATTAGTTGTGTTTGACACACAATTAGTGCCTTTGTTTGGGTTGAACAGGGTTTAAAATCCAAAGCAATTGAATTGTGCAATATTTTTTTATCCAGTTTATGACTTCTAATAATTTTGTTGTCAATTTCACCCTACAGTGCCAGCCTCCACCCCAGTGGTAACTGTCAGTAACACAGACTTGGTGGAGTTCAACAGCTCTGTCCGTCTGTCCTGCTCCTCCTCTGGATCCTCTCTCTCTTTCCTCTGGTTGAACAGCAGCTCTGAGGTTACAGCCAGTGACAGAGTTCAGCTCACTGATGGAGACTCCACTCTCACTATAGTCAGTGTGACCCGCTATGACCAGGGACCATTCAGGTGTCATGTGTCCAACCCTGTAAGCTCTGTCACCAGTGGGCCAATACTCCTCTCCATCAGCTGTGAGTTACTAACCTACATGCTCAGTATTTTATCTGACACAAACATCAGAGAGAGTTTAGATTATTGTCACAGCTTAGTCAAGAATGATCTTGCTTTGTTTTCTTGTTTGTTTGCTTCTACAGTCAGTTTAATGTAGAAAGTGTTTATCACAGGCCTTTTTTATTCTATTACATCATACAGAGGTTGATTTTTTTCTGCTGACAAATGAGTATATACCTAATCAGTACTTATGACAGTCATACAATGAGTGAAGGTACATGCCATGTGTCTTTTTATTGTTTATGTAACAATATTTATATTTTTTACTGTTGTTTTCTCCCCGACATTCAGATGGTCCAGAAAATGTTAAACTCATAATATCTCCACCACAAGAACACCATGAGGAAGGATCAAACATCGTCCTGTCCTGCTCAGCTGACTCCAGACCTGCTCTGTTTTACTGGTTTCTGAATGGAGACAAGCTGTCTGATACTGGACCACAGCTCACACTGATGAACATTCAGATGAATCAGAATGGAAGCTACAGCTGTCAGGCCTTCAATGAAAAAACTCTAAGATATGAAACATCTCAGTCTTCATTTATGTCTGTACTGGGTAAGTCTGAATATGAGGATTCATACAAAGAAATGATAATTACAAAAAGGGTGGGATTTAAATGTACCTGTGATAGTATCTGATAAAACTTTACACAAAATACTTTCAATACAAAAAAGGTTGTACTAAACATTTGTGGAACAAAAAGAGAATTATTGACATTAATGAGTCTCTAATGTTTTCTGAGTGAAGCACAGCCAGACAAACCGGAGGTAATGGATTGCGGATTTCTGAAATCTGGATTTGTTATGTTCCAGTAGTAAATGTAACCCTGATATGCTAACTTCAAGAAGAGATATAAAGAGCGGAGTGGGGAGGGGAGAGATCTGGTAACCTCAACATCCCACCCTCGATTATTTTCTTTTTCAAACTTGTAGTCATCAACCCTAATTATGAGTCAAATGATATCACTTGAGGCAGTTTATCCATTTTTTAGGTTTCATACAGCAGCAGTAATATATAGCAGTCATAATTAAGCAAAACAAAAATCTATGACAGCATTTTTGCTAAAGGAGCAACGTTGCCTCAACAATGAAAAACAGATGAAGAAATATGTTTTTATAAATGGCCAGCTGTGAAATCACATAAAGGGAGCAAAGACTGTATGCTGAAACAGTTCCTGTTCACAAAATGTTCTTATCCCCTTCATTTATTTAACCCATCTCAGAAAAAACATCAAGCTGCTCGGTTGGCTGCATCGCTGGAATAGTAATCGCATGTTTGGTTGTCTGTGGAGCGGCTGCTGGTGGAGGAGGGTACTACATTTATAGAAAAAAGTAAGTGGAAAATAACTTCAAAGATTAACCAGGAAGACATTTTTTATTAATATGTAATGTGACAGCTCATTTTACTATGTTTAAGACTGATAACCCAAAGAATTGGTTAGGTTATGTCTAACCTTACACTAACTTTACTCTAACATTACATACAAACAGTAAAAATGTATTTTATCGACATGTTCAAAACTCCATTACATAAACCTTGATGAAAATGAAATGATTCATATATGACCCTTTAAAATTAGAAATAAGATAAGAAAATGAAAATATTCTGTATTAGTAGTTTTTTTTTTTAAAGTTTTATAAAATGAGAGCCAACTCAAACAAAACACAGGTTACTGTTTGAATGTTACAATCTGATTTTATGACCATGTTTGAACAATGTTTTATTTTTTAATATTTAGACCAATATCTAACAACAAAGCCCCAACACGTCCTACTGCTAACAAAGGTTAGTATATCTGATCTTACTTCATCCCATACACAACGTATCACAGTATATCACATTTGCACATATGTATAATCAGATATAACATTCTTTTCTCTAGAGAAAGAAGGACATGAATATGAGATCCCTTCAGTCATATATGAGAATACATAGACTCATTGGATTTTAAAGGTAAGTTTTGAACTCATTCTGCTTTAGAGAAAAGGGATACATGTATTTTGAAGGGGGATTCAACAAGAGGTCTCCTTCTCCATCTTAATGTGAAAGAGAAACAGCTGTGACATAGAAAAAATTCAAGCGGCTCCGTCTTGCAAAAAGTTTGTCTGTTCTGGGCTACTGGAGACATGCCAGTTCAACATGGTGGAGGATTCTAAGATAACAAAAAAATAATGATTATTATTTTCCGGTGATTTAATGGAAACATGCATATTATATTCCATTTTTGACATATTGTGAAAAAAGAGACGCCTAAACCTGAAACACTGGATATTTAATTAAAAATAAATTACAGTCTGCATTTAGTCACTGTGTCCTTTATCTCTAGGACACTCTGCCTGTGGATCTGAGAGACTTCATCTCTGTAGATGCCTTAAAAATAAACTCAAGACATATCTTTGTAACCTGGTTCTTATTTAAGGTGCCTCGTCATTTACGGCCAAACTTTTATTTCTCGATCATCCTCTCTTATACTTCTTATCCACTGTGTATATTCACCTGATAACCTTTTAAATTTACTTTTAACATTTGATTAGTTTTCTTGTTGCAGTTTTGATGTCTTGCTGAATTGGTCCTTGATTTCAATGCATATCTTTTATTTATTACAACATTTTACAATGTTATGGCCAAAATTTTAATGTATCATCTGTTTTGCTAGATTCAATTCATTGTTTTATATTTCTGTGAAGCACTTTGGGCTCCACGTTTGCATGAAAGGAACGATTAAAATAAATAAAGTGTGTTGTGTTTGAGTTTATGATGAATAATAATAAAATACTCAAAATACACAAAATGTTAATGTTTTATCTGTAGTCTAACGTCCAGTAAATATCTAATACTAAAGATTATGGTAAAACAGTGGCGACTGTGGACATGACGTTTTAAGTGTATATTATTTCAATAAAGATGTATGTATATCCTCTTATTGTTGACTTGAATTGATGTGTTTGACTTTTGCTCATAATAAATTCAGTCAGCTCATGGCTGATGCATGACAAACACATGACAGCTGCTGACATGCTGAAACAGGTAACAGGGCAGAAGGAGACAATTGAGCAGATCAGCCTGTAATAAGTAAGAGCCTCTTGCAGCTCTAATGATATGGCCCAGTTAATGAATGCAGAGTTATTTACGTGCTGACTTCCAAACTGTCTGCATCATGAGATAAACCCACTAAGTCTGCGGTCAGATCCTAAAGCTGCAAAATGTCGCCCTCTTATGGTGTAACTGTGTTTGTATACAGTCGTGAAAAGACATGGATACTGTGGTATCAATAATCCCACAGACAAAATGTGATACTGATTTAGTAACAGGATATATCTAGTTAGGATCTACTGTAAATCCCTCAGGCCAAGACACATATAAAAGCTTTTAGTTCAAACTTAGATTGTAAAAGTCTGCGAGTGTGGTTTTAGAAACAGGGTTGTATAGTCTGAAGATACTGGTGGGCAATTGTCCACATGTCAGCCATGCCCACTGAGTTTGGCCTGGACAGCATCCAAGATCATGGGAGAGCATTCCACTGATTACTGATTGACATTGACATTCATAGAGCCTAAAAACATATGACAATTCTTTATCTTTATCACTAGCAGTACAGGAAACTCTGTAACTTAATCTAATCATTGTTTTGCATCAGGAACCTGAGGACATGAAAGTTTGTCACTACAAAATACAGATCAAGTTCAAAGTCCTCTCTGAATAAAGTCCTGAATATTTAGTCAAACTGTGATAGTTGTTGCTGTTAACATTACTAACATTACTCCTCCTCAAGAAGAAGACAGTTTAAAATATTTAATTATCTATTTAAAAGTTGCTCCATGTGAACATTGTTAATGATTAACAAGGTGGACCTTGCCTTTTATTCAACTTATCTATTGATGATCGTAAAATTCACATTACACATTACTTCCTTATACGACCTTCATACAGGCTTATTGAAATTAGCATTTATTATGTTGAAATAAGCAAAGGGAAAGAGAAGAAGTGTGATCCTCTTTTCTCTTGTCATACTTGATGACACTACAGACGAAATGGAAATATCTGTGATACGCTTCATCATCCTGGGAGTCATCTCAGGTGAGTTCTTACCACTTGATACAGCAGACAAAAGCATTTATTCACTAAAAATGAACCATCAACTACTAATGCTGCAAACTTGTTAAACAGTAAAACTATTTAAATCAAAATGTAGCACAAGTGATGTAACACTTGATAAACCAGAGTTAATTATACAGCAAAGTTCCTCCAAGTGACTTCCTTTCTTTGTTAGAGGAGAAGTAGTTAGTGTTGTTTTGTGATCTAAATTTTCTAACAGTGGGAAGAAACTTCATATGATGGGTTGAAGAGGAATCTGTGTATCTGTGGACAGACAGAAGAAGTGCTTTTCATGGAGGAAGTGTTGGGTCTCTGTAAATGATATTATAAAGAGTACAATCTAGACCTGCTCTGTATGGAAAGTGTCATGAGATAACTTTTGTTATGATTTGGTGCTGTATAGACAAAATGGAATTGAATTGACAACCTGCTGTGCAAACACATCAACTGGCTTTACTCAGAGGTTCTGTTTTTTTCTGTTTGTGTTTATTGATCAAGACTCTCACACAGATTGTTATTTCAGCATATTACTACAGAGCGTCCTCGAGTCCTTCTCAGATCTGTTACTGTCAGCTTAACTAAAGGGGCTATGTGTTGCCAGCTGGTTTAAAAAATATATATTTGTATTAATATGCTGGAGAAGTGATGATAGAGATATAATCACTGTGTTGAAAACATGACCAGATCAGCAACAGAGTAGGATTTAAAGGTGTTTCAGTATTCTGCTGTTGTTTGCTGTATTCTGTGTTTCACATCTCAGATTTTAATGGAGTGATTGATCATGTGATTATTATATCTAACAATTACTTGCGAGTTTAACTCCTGTATGTGGCTGTGATTTATTCGGGGAGATAGACCTGTAAGGTCAGCCAACACTGCTTAAACATTGAACCACATACAGTACAAGTAATCAGATAGGATAAGATAATCACTGAATTGTTGTAAAGTTCTTCAAAGGGAGATTAGCTCCATATGTGACCATGTGTGGAAGTAATGGAAGCAAGTTTAACCTAAAAGAGTTCATATGACAAAAAGCTGCATTAAATGCTTCTTATTATTGACAGTCACCTTCACATTAACATTGTTTGTTACTTTTTAAATATACATTCATACCATTGTGTTATGAAAAATATGAAAACTACTTAGGCTATGAAATGAGAGTCATAAATCTAATCCTTATCAATCATCTCTCAACAGTCTGCTCATCTTTTTTGGTGTATTTCAAAATGTAAGAATATTATTAGAGTCCTAATCAGACCTGTAACTGTCTCCTCCAGGTTTAACCAAAGGGGCTGGTGTGTTGCCAGCTGGTCCTCTAAATGCAGCTGTGGGAGGCACAGTAATGTTCACCACAACACTGACTCCAACAGAAAATCCATTTTTAACAATCCTCTGGAATGTTGATGATAGACCTATAATCACTTCATTAAGTAGTAAAAACCAAACTGCACCAGAGTATGAAGGCAGGATAACCCTCTTCACCTCTACTGGATCTCTAGAGCTCAGGAATCTGACTCTTAGTGACAGTGGAGAATACAGAGTTTCCATTACACCACAGGCAGCAATAGGCATGAGTGGGAGCATCAGACTGGAGGTTCTCGGTCAGTAAATATTTCACATGTTGTGTCTCATTCAGATCATGCATAGCAGTTGAGCAAGAAATAAATAATTGTGTTTCTGTACTTAGTGGTTATATTATTACAGTATATAACAACAACATAATAATAATAATAATAATAACTGAGACAAATGTTTCAGGTGTCGCAAAAGCTTGAAGTAGCTATGACAACATAAAGTAAAACAGATACATACATATATAATACTATGGGAAAACATTGTTCAGATCCTCAGATTTATTTTCTTAAGATTATTTTTTGGGCCTTTTCAAAGCTTTATTTTGATAGAGACAGCTGAAGAGTGACAGGGATGTGGGGAGAGAGAGATGAGGAATGACATGTGGGAAAGGGCCACAGGTCGGATTCAAACCCTGGGCTTCCGCAGCAAGGACTGAACCTTCGCACGTGGGGCGCCTACTCTACCAACTGAGCTAAAGGCCGCCCCATTTTATTCATTTTCTTAAAGAGGCAGAAACACATTCTTTGAGGTGTATCCTAACAACCATACTGTATATACACTGTATCATCTCAGAGGAAAACGGCACCCAGTGTTAAAAAATGTGACAAAAGAGATTCAGTCAAAGGACCACCATCAATACAGCTTACAGACCATGAAACACTGAATCAGACAAACTGCAATGAATAATGAAGAAGGACATGAGAGTCAGCAGGTGTGTTTATGTTCTGCCTCCCTGCTACTGCCTTTTTGGATTTATTGCTATGAGATTTTGTTAAGGTCAATATAGTCAAGCTAAACGACAATTTATTCAAAATTAAGTCAAATCTCACCATCAAGTCTCCAGCCTCATCCTGGATGTCTTGATTTCTCAAGTCTGAATTCAATAGCTCGAGAGTAGAATTCTGGAGAAGCTCTATGTATCTACATTATCATTATCTACTATACTGGCTAAATTCTTCTTTATTTCTTTTTAGTCTCAAGAAATCATACAAACCTTCAATGTTGGGTCAATATTCCTTTTATTAGGTAGTGACAAGTACAAAACCATTTTGTTTTTCACCCATAGAGAGTCAGTAATACAGACTTTCTTTTTCTCTTCTAACCAACAGAGCCAGTCTCCAATGTGGTGGTAACTGTCAGTAACACAGACTTGGTGGAATTCAAAGACTCTGTCCGTCTGTCCTGCTCCTCCTCTGGATCCTCTCTCTCTTTCCTCTGGTTGAACAGCAGCTCTGAGGTTACAGCCAGTGACAGAGTTCAGCTCACTGATGGAGGCTCCACTCTCACTATAGTCAGTGTGACCCGCTATGACCAGGGACCATTCAGGTGTCATGTGTCCAACCCTGGAAGCTCTGCCACCAGTGGGTCAATACTCCTCTCCATCAGCTGTGAGTTACTAACCTACATACTCAGTATTTTATCTGACAACATCTGACACAAACATCAGACAGTGTTTAGATTACTGTCACAGCTTAGTAAGAAATGGCTTTGCCTTGTTTTTTTGTCTGTTTAGTTTAATGTAGAAAGTGTTTATTGCAGGTCTTTTTATTACATTGTACAGAGGTTTATTTTTTCTGCTGACAAATTAGTATGTACATACTAATCAGTACTAATTACAGTCATACAATGAGTCAGACTATATGATATGTGTCTTTTTATTTGTCATGTAACATTTACATTTTTTTACTGTTGTTTTCTACTTGACATTCAGATGGTCCAGAAAATGTTAAACTCATAATATCTCCACCACAAGAACACCATGTGGAAGGATCAAACATCGCCATGTCCTGCTCAGCTGACTCCAGACCTGCTGCTCTGTTTTACTGGTTTCTGAATGGAGACAATCTGTCTGATACTGGACCAGAGCTCACACTGATGAACATTCAGATAAGTCAGAGTGGAAACTACAGCTGTCAGGCCTTCAATGAAAAAACTTTGAGATATAAAACATATCAGTCTTCAGCTGTGTCTGTAAAAAATGTAGAAATATAGATGTTAAGAAACAATGCACAGTCAGACTAAACACAGGTAATGGATAACAAGACAAAAGCATTTATTCACAAAAAATGTAACCATCAAATACTAATGCTCAACAGCATCAGACAGCTGATGGGGATGTCCCTGTTAGCTGGAAACTTGTTGAACAGTAAAACTATTTAAATCAAAATGTAGCATAAGTGAATCTGTGTATCTGTGGACAGACAGAAGAAGTGCTTGCTAATGGTGGAATTGTTTGGTCTCTATAAATGATATTATAAAGAGTACAATCTAGACCTGCTCTGTATGGAAAGTGTCATGAGATGACTTTTGTTATGATTTGGTGCTGTATAGATAAAATTGAATTGAATTGAATTGAATTGAATTGAATTTAATTGAATTTAATTGTCAATCTGCTGTGCAAACACGTCAGCTATTTTGTTGGTTAGCAATAAATTCAGCGTGGCTTCATTCAGAGGTTTTTTTCTGTTTATGTTTTCTGTTACTGATCAAGTCTTTCTCAGAGATTGTGATTTCAGCATATTAGTACAGTGTAATCCTTCACAGACCTGTAACTGTCTCCTCAAGGTTTAACTAAAGGGGCTATGTGTTGATAACTGGTTCAATGATTGCAGCTGTGGGAGACACAGTAATGTTCACCACAACACTGACTCCAAAAAAAACAAATATTTGTATCAATAGGCTGAAGAAGTGACTATAGAGATATAATCACTGACCAGATCGGCAGCTAGGCTACTACTTAGGCTATGAAATGAGAGTCATAAATCTAATCCTTATCAATCATCTCTCAACAGTCTGCTCATCTTTTTTTGTATTTTCTTTTTTGGTTTATTTTGTAATGTAAGCATCTTATTGGAGTCCTACTCAGACCTGTAACTGTCTCCTCCAGGTTTAACCAAAGGGGCTGGTGTGTTGCCAGCTGGTCCTCTGAATGCAGCTGTGGGAGACACAGTGATGTTCACCACAACACTGACTCCAACAGAAAAGCCATTTTTAACAATCCTCTGGAATGTTGATGATAGACCTATAATCACTTCATTAAGTAGTAAAAACCAAACTGCACCAGAGTATGAAGGCAGGATAACCCTGTTCAAAGACTCTGTCCGTCTGTCCTGCTCCTCCTCTGGATCCTCTCTCTCTTTCCTCTGGTTGAACGACAGCTCGAAGGTTACAGCCAGTGACAGAGTTCAGCTCACTGATGGAAATAAATATAAAGAAATAAAAATAATGTCCTGAATATTTAGTCAAACTGTTATAGTTGTTGCTGTTAACATTACTAACATTACTCCTCCTCAAGAAGAATCCTATTTAAATATTTATTATTATCTATTTAAAAGTTGCTCTGTGTGAACATTGTTAATGATTAACAAGGTGGACCTTGCCTGTTATTCAACTGATCTATTGGAGATATGATGATCGTAAAATTCACATTGCACAC